>NW_002990122.1:1124849-1140460 GCF_000003125.1 Talaromyces stipitatus ATCC 10500
GTATAGTAATTATGTATATCGAGAGTTATATTTTTATTTAATTTCAGGATGGCGTTGGAAGTCGAACTACGGAACGGTTCGCGAATACCTTCATTACGCCCGGCACCAATACGCTATTTGTCCTGCATTACATACAGTCTCATGTCGAGAGGCTGTATCAGCTCGAAAAACCTTTGAGATACCGGACTCACACGCCTCCATTCTCGGTGTAGTTTTGTAAACCTCTTCCCTTAGCTGACCGCCGATTGATCATACAGTCCAGCTTACTGACATCCTCTGCCACGAGAAGGTGACTTTCGACGAGGGACCACTTTAATTCTGCAATTCTATTTTCTAATTATAGATTTGATTGTATAAAAGCAGCGAACGATCCACGTTGATGATCAGGGTAGAATTGCCATGGGATTTTAGCTTCCTTCTCTAAGATATCTTTCCTATCTTCCTATATAAGGGTTTTGTTCCCCTCTCGAACGTAAGGATGCATACCCTACGTAACGTTATTACACCTCTAAAACCTCTTCCCTTCGAGACCGATCAAAATGGCAGTATCAAGGAGACTTTCACAAATCACGGGTTTAGAACGCATTCTAGGTCGGGACATGCTGCAGGTAAATTAATATTCTTAATAACAACAGATCTGCCCTTACACCAACCTCGTCAATAGTCCAGCGAAAAGATCATCCAACAGGTATAGGCAAAAACAGACAAGGCTCAACAGCTATTTAAATAGGATAGGCGCTACAGACTCTAAACTTTGTGCCTGCTGCCAAGCAGTACACGCAGACAAAACGAGGAAATCTGTAATCTGTCTTTCTTCTTAGGACGGAAATCACGCTCAGACTCCGACCCTAGCAACCGCTTATGAAGGCCGTTCATGCAGCAAATCAACTACGTGATTACGATAGGAACACGAACCTTAACCTCAATTTGATAAAGCGAAAATTGAAGCAACCTACCCCTTACTATTTACCCCTTCCCAGGTAGATACAGCTGCAGCCGCCAAAGATAGGACACTACACACTTGGAGAACATAACGTTTAAGATCATCTACTAGCTAATACCAAGGGAGCCTCTATAACACCAACTGAGAATCCAAGACCAAGCAGTTCATGTCGGATCTGAGAGAAATGGAGTATGTAATTAACACACTAGTCCCTCCGGGAGTAATAAACATCATTCATATGAGAGAGTGTGAAAATGTGAAGAAGGTTTCGAATCTCTCTGTATCGACTATAATACAGTGATTATTGTCAATAATTATCGATAGGCAACTTATCGATGACAAGTCTGATTCGAGGTCCATAGAGGCCGGCTCGAAAGAGTAGTTCGGCACAACCGTGTCATTTTTAAGAAGTTTATGTCATTGAAATGCATATGTACGTAACTACGTCAAAGAAACGGTTAATGGTTGATTATTAGCTCAGGTCTCAATTATGAGGATGTGGCAAGCATAAATACCTAGATATTAATCAACATTCAAAAGACTGGAAGCAGCAGATGGTCGATATTTTTTATTATATAGTACCTACTGATGGTTTTATGAAACTGTTGGTTTAAATAGGCTGTATTCTTCAAAGCTACGAAGGGCAAGCCCTGGATTCCATTCATCCCTCTACTTTATACTTCGCATATCAGGTTCCCTACCAAACAAGATGGTGTTCATCGAATATGACCTCAATGAGTTCGGCTCAAACATAACCATCCTACAACCCTCTTTCAACCCTGATCTCACCCAGGATCCAGTCGTCATTAGTATATCTCGTGATCAATTCGTCGCCTTCCGCATACCAAATGAATATGGCATCAGCGTGATAATTGAACAGCACCTGACTCCCAAAGAAATTGTCGTCCTCCTCGTCAACAATGACTATGCCCTCATTGGCCGTGTATCGGTATACAATGCTCGCGACCCTAGCTACTGGGGCAAACAGCTGAATGGAGCCCTTACAGAACAGCTTCACTGGCGCGACAAACTGGCCGATAGCAAGCTCTTCGTATGGGAGCCCAAAGAGGAGATTCCTGAAGAGTTTACCACGAGCTTTCTTAAATCATGGACTTCCAATTGGAACTTACACGCAACTCGTGAAGTATACGAAGTCATGGCTAAAGAAACTATCACTGCCATGGAGTTTAACAAGCACAAGGTACCTGATAGGCCTTTTTTGAAGATAACTCGTACCCTGGATAGCTGGACGAAGTGCGGTGTTGAATCCAAGACGCTATATCGCTCTGACTATCTTAGCAAGCTGTGAATTATACGATGATGTATCCAGACAGACCTCCATATCACTTGAGTTTTGCTCAGCCCTAGTTACAATTATTAAAAGAATGGCACACACTTTACTCTTTGGTTGTTCTATCGTACCTATCTTTTGATGTGTCTGTGACTGCCTTTTTTGGCTTGGGTAAAACTAGTGGGTTAGGTACTACTCGTGCATGTTCATTCCGTAGTGTTCTGGCAGCCTCAATGAGACCTTGTTTGATATAAGACATATTTTCCTAAGCTTGATAAGTAATGTGATTAGTGTGGGTAGAATTTACTCTTCCACCTAAGTACCTCTAACAATCAACCACGGCAAAGATTCGCTTAAGTTGGGAGAAAACGGTACTTCCTTGATTCACGACATGCCTCATTTTTATAGTTCAATCTAGTTTCGAAGCCTGTTAAACGCTTCTATAGCATAGTGTTTTCCTTCCTCCGAAATGAACGCCATTTGCTTCCATTGGTCGGGCTTTGGCATGGCTTCGCATCCGTCCATCACCAAGGCGAGCTTTTCTGCATGCAGAGACATTTCCTTAATCTGAGATTCGGTGGCCCAACAAAAGGCTTCATGTTCCATAGGGCTCAGTCTGATGTTCTTCAAGCCCTCGTCGCCATCCTTGACGCTGCCGATAAATATAATCTTGAGGTTATCTTTCATCCACAGCATCCAGGGAGCCTGAAATTGATACTGGCCGACGTAGTCGTCGAAGCTCGCAAGATCCAGGCCAGTTTCCTCCCACAGCTCACGCTGTCCAGCGCGCAAAATCGTTTCCCGCAGAATCCAGTCCACCCCACCACCTGGTAATTCCCATTTTCCCACTTTTGCAAACTAGCGTTTGGTCTGCAGTAACAGTATTTCAGGTTCAGGCCTAGTATGCCGCACAGGATTCATCCGTACCTAATTAAGAACTCTCGGAGACTTCTTAAACGATTTCAGTCCCAATTCATGATTCCGAATCTGGCGGAGCCACCTTAGGAAACGAAAGTATGGACTTTCAGGGAAGCTCCGGAGAATCAGAGCGTGCCAGCTCGTGCCCATTAGGAGATTTCTCAAAAAGAAACAGAAGTCCATCAGCATACTTGTCTTGTTCACCCACTCCATTGGTTGTGGTCCCGGATCTATCACGTTCTGTTTTATTGTGCGAAACGTCTAGTCGGCAGAACTCCAACCGTTCTCAGTACTCGGAAGGGATGGTCGAAGATCCTCACGAATCGGACTCAGCTCCTTCTGACGACGAGAACGATGCAGACTACCTGGATCACTCCGAGACAGAAGACGCTAGCGAGAGCTTACACCCATCTAAGCGTCGTCGTAGAAGTCCAGGCGACGCTTCGTCGGCCACTCAAGAAGTGCCCAAAACGTTGTCTTCAGAGTCCCCGCTCGCTGATCAACCTGAGTCAATACCAGAAAACCCGAGTCCAGAGAGTGAATCAATTCCTATCCAGGGTTTCCTCCGATTACGAACTAAGGGAACCGAGGTCATATACTCTTTAGAGTTTTCACAGACGCAGTTTTCGTCATTTTTTGCAGGCAAACAGATAGACTCTTCTCGATCACATCCGCGGACAGCCTATCCCAGGATGAAGACCCCATATACGCCCGAGGAGGACGCATTCATTATTAAGTTGAAGGCTAAAAACCTTAGCTGGGACGAGATCAAAGATCAATTTAATATTAGATTGGGTCTATCTATAGTTTGTACTCAGCCATGGCGTAGCTCAGGGTTATGATCTTCCGACCGTACGAGGTTTTCTCTGTCATATAGAAACCTGTTCCTATCGATCTCGCAATATTGATCGTATACGACAGCATTATAACCAGGCACATGGATGGCGCAAAAGTCAAAGAATAATGCCTTGGAATCATGCACATCTTCAAACATTATTTCAGGAAAAGGAACAAATTCGTTACTTTACCGTAGTACCAGCTAATCTATTCTCCTTACCACATGTCTCTCCATCTATCACATCTACTCTTACTACAAATGATCTACCTTCCTTGGATACTCTTCTCCAGGAATACCACACATTTCAAACTCAGAACTCTGTGTCATATACTGTGAATGACAGTCAGCATATCTCTGAAATTACTCCATGGTTGCGAACCACTGGTATTCATGTTCACCTTACTAGATTAGATCTAGAAACGGTAGGAGATCTTTATCGACTTCCTAATCATGATGAGACAAGATTAGATCTCATCTGCGCCAGCGTGGACCGAATCTGGAGACAGACAGAACAGCTACTACATCACAACCCTGTTAGTGACATCCCACGGCTAAGTCGCTACAATGCTCGACTTCTCAATACCTTTACGCGAGGAGAGATCTCGCAGAATCCTATCCAGCCTCTCCAGAATCCTCAGAGTCGCTCTCGGTACATTCAGACCTGGCAGAGGTTAATCTGTTATTGGAGTCAAGTAATGGATGACCAGCTCCTTCCTAATCCTTTGTTTCTGCCAACAGAGGGTCAGAAGTCTACCTGGGACGACGTGATCACTGCTGCTAAGAATCTAAGTCACCAACAAGAATTAGAGCAGAATAATGATGAGGCTCTCCATCAACTCCAGCAGGAGATGGATAAACAAACCCTTGCATTTTGCCTTAAGATTATCCAACAGTCAGTCTCTTTGCGAGCCTTTACTCTATCCTGGTCTCCTTTGCAGCACTTTTATTCTGGATACCAGATAAGAAACAGTGGATGACAGTTAGCAACTACACCTCCTTTCTCTCACAACTGATCTATAACTGTCAGATCTGGATCCTAGCCCTTTCTATCCTAGAACAACAGAACCATCCTACTCAGGATCTTGGAGATATTATTATTAGACACCGCGATCGATGGCTACTCAATGATACCAAGGGACCCGTGGCGGAGCTACTGGAGAATCGACTGTATGCATTCCGGATTGCAATGAGTGAGGTCCCCCCTGCTCAAGTACGATGGGATCGAGAGGGCCAAGTCATTACATTCCAAGATGTAAGTCTGTCCTTGTTGGAACTCTCTCGACTGATCCGCGAGGGCATCTCTACCGCGCAGGCCATCTTCGAGCAAGAGTTGTGTTTATCCGGCCCAGCACGGCCGGCTACTGAGATCCCTCAATTTGATCTTAGTAATCTGATGGATAACTGGGATGCTACACAAGCTGGTGCATCCTTTCTCACAGATTCTCGCAATCATGCCTACGTAGTACCCTATCAGGACTGGCTCTTCCGTCGAGTCAGTCAGGATGCAGTTCTGTTTCCAATCTTTTGGGAGTTGGGTGTTGATCAGACCTGGCGGATCTCACCCAAGATGGTAGAACAGTACGAAGCAACTATCCAGCGATTCCTAGAGGCTTTACTCGTCCCCTTCTTTATTGGATCTGGCCAGCAAGCGCGACGCACTGAGTTCCTAGGAATTCGATGGCGCAACACCCTCCTGCATACTCGCGATCTCTTCCTCCATGATGGTCAAATGCTCTTTATTCTGGATTATCATAAGAGTCGTCATCGTACTAATGCCTCTCGATGGCCCGCCCGGTTTCTTCTCCCAGAAGTAGGACACTTAGTTACGCAGTTTCTCATCTTAATTATGCCCTTCCGACAGTGGTTACAGCACCAGGTGCAAACTATGCATTCTTCCACATCCCTCCACTCTGTGACTACCTCTGGGCCTCTACGACAAAGCCTTGGTCTGATAATCATCTTACGTGGACCGTGATCCGGACTGGAGAGCAGATCCTTGGTAAGAAGATTCATATTCGAGCCTGGCGCCAGATCACTGTTGGGATTGCCATTAAGAAGTTTAGAACTCTTGCGTCACAGTTTATTGAGGATTCTCTTGATAATGAAGATGACCTTATAGAGGATCACAATGGCAGTATGGCTGCGGTATTCCATTATCAGGCTGCACATACACCTCATACTGGGAATCCGATCTATGGAGGGACCATCAATTTTCGAGCCGGTCTCACCGATGCTGGTCTTCAAGAATTCCGCCAACCTAGCGAGATCTGGCATCAATTAATCAAACAGCCCTCGCAGTACTCTACACCTAGCTTATTAAAAAGACGACTGCCTGCTGTATTCACTCAGTCCTTGCAACCAGCCAACGTCAATATAGAGTGGGAATGGGATGAGAGTCCTTCCAAGCGAGTGCGGAGTGAGGCAACTGAGTCCACACTAGTTCAACGATTTCATCGTTGCCACGAACCACGACAGAGTCAACAGCGCTGGACTATGGAGCAGGCGCAGACCATTCTAAAGCGCATGTATGGACCAGAAGCGCAGTATCGAACCAGTAATCAGCAACAAGCCTTGCAGTATATCATCCAGGGTTTTAGTCAAGTGGTTGCAGTTCTTCGGACAAATGAGGGCAAGAGCCTACTCTATCTTCTGCCCTGCCAGCTTCCTGGTGCACGAACAACCGTGGTAGTGCTCCCTTTATTGGTCCTCAAGCAGGACATGCTCCTTCGATGTCAGAATGCTGGAATTAAGTGACCATCTGGAATCAGCAGATGAATCCAGGCACCTTGGATCGAGTCCACTGATCCTAGTAAGCGCTGAGCAGGCAGTACATATCAACTTCCGAACCTTTCTTCTTCGGCTACAGCTTGCCAATCAACTTGATCGTGTTGTATTTGATGAGTGTCATCTGACTCTGACCGCCTCTTCTTACCGCAAGGGACTGGCCTTGCTTCCTACGTTACGCGATATTCAGTGTCAGATGGTCTTCCTCACTGGCACGCTACCACCAGTCATGATGGCAGAATTTGAGCAAACCATGCTACTCTCTCAGGCACGATTGATCCGTAGCCTCACCACTCGCCGTGATCTATCCTATCAGGTCGTTTCCTGCCCTATGGATCAGGACTTCTTCAAGTTTGCAATTCCTTGGATCCAGCAAGAGCGTACCCAACTAGACTCTCAAGAGCGTGCAATTCTCTACTGCCAAACCCAAGCGATTACAGAGAAAGTGGCTACGATTCTTGCATGTCCCTTCTACCATGCTGATTCTGGGACTCGTGAAGAGAAGGCGCAAACCCTCGAGACGTGGCGTAATGGAAATCCAAATTGGATTGTTGCCACTTCTGCCTTTGGAATGGGAATTGATCATCCACGAGTCCGCCTTGTTATCCATCTTGGAGCTCCATCCAGTCTCATTGAGTTTACGCAGGAGGTAGGCCGCCTAGGACGTGACCAACAGGGCGGTCGTTCTATTACCTTACTCCCTCCCTCATGGAGTATTACCAAGTCGAGCCGACCAGGCCATATGATCTCGTCTGATGTACAGGCTATGCATGCTGTTTTAGATCAGCCGAACTGTCGAGTCGCTGCGATGAGCTCCTTCCTCGATGGGGCTGCAGTGGCCTGCAGCGCGCCTGATCCTCTCTGTGATCAATGTCGCTTCCGTCAAGAGAATCCTGAATCTTCTTCGACTGATCCTACTACGACCTGCTCGCCTAATCCAGAGGAGAACGTCGACTGCGATCTGACTATTGGGTCTCAGATGCGAATCCAGCAGATCCAGCAGGAGAGCCAGCAATTACAGCAGTATGAGGATTCCCTCCAGGCGCTCCGTGGCACCTGCGTGATCTGCCGTATCCTACCATCATCATCTGCCGACACGAAAAAGCATTCCTTTATCAAGTGTTGGAATCCTCGTCGACAGGACTTTCTTGAGTCAAAAAAGAGGGCACAGCAGGAAGGAAAGCGGTTTCAAGGCTGGATGCAGCGATATGCCGGGTGCTTTCGTTGTTATAATCCACAAGCGGTGTGCAGTCAACAGGGCCAGGGAACCTGCCTCTATCCTGATCTCGTCATGCAAGCTTGCTGGGCGATCTATCAGATCAAGGCCTGGACAGAAGGCTTGCTGCCTGGTCTTGGTGGTGAGCACGTACAATCCAACGAGGCAGCATATATGCTTTGGCTAGGGCAGAAGCGAGCGACATTTGGGGTTGAAGGATTGAATGCTGCCTGGGTGGCTTATCATGTATTCCAACAGCTTCTGGAGCCTGCAAAAGGTTCAGTTTAGTCCGCTAATTTCATTCGATAGTGTTTAGAGAGTTAACATTACAGAGGTTATATCACAGTCCCTCCAATTCCACCCATATCGCGTAGATGGATCGTAGTCAATGCAACCATCTATATTATATATATTGTTGACAGATTCTGTCCCAGGTTCATATATTGACTATTTATATATATTAGTTTATGGAGCTTTATACTACAGCTTGGAACTATTGATTGAATTAGCGATTCAACAGGGCTATTAGTAATTAGGCCGGAAAGTCGATTGGCAGTTGGCGATTAATGATTATGCAACAGCCAGTAACGCAGTTGATAGTTGACCGTTGAGCCAGTAAGCCAGTCCATAGTTCAGCAAGTTGCCAGAGGGCAGTTCAGTAAGTAATCTAGTTGAGAGTGAATGGTTTGACTAGGGAGACAGTTGGCAGTTGGCAGTTCAAACACTTGACAATTGGCGGCTTAGCCAGTTGATAGTTAACAGTTGGCAGTTGGCAGTTGACAGTTGACAGTTAACAGTTGACGGCTCAGCAAGTTGCCCATTAGCGGTTAAGCAAGGTGACAGTTGACGGTTCAACCATTTGACGGTTGGCAGTGGACGATTAAGCAAGCTGGCAGTTCGCAGTTGTCAATTAACGATTGAACAAATTGATAGTTGGCGGTTGTTGAGCACGTTGCCAGTTGCGAGTTATCAGTTGACAGTTGAGCAAGTTGCCAGTCGCTAGCAGACAAGTTGACAGTTGGTGGTTGGGCAAGTTGACGATTGACAGTTGATGATTGAGCAAGTGGACAGTTGGTGGTTGGGCAAGTTGACAGTTGACAGTTGACAGTTGACAGTTGGTGGTTGAGCAAGGTGGCAGAGCGCGGATCAAGCATTTGACAGTTGTCGGCAGAGCCAGTGGACAGTTGGCGGTTCACCAAGTTGCCAGATGGCAGTTGAGCCGTTTGACAGTTGACAGTTGAGCCGTTTGACAGTTGACAGTTGACGATTGAGCAAGTTGACAGTTGGCGATTGAGCAAGGTGCGAGACGGCGGCTCAAACATTTGACAGTTGGTGATTGAGCCAGTTGACAGATGGCGGTTAAGCCGTTTGACAGTTGACAATTGGCTAGATGACGGTTCAGCCAGGAAGGTCGTTGATGATGAGCCCGTTGACCAGTTGGTCGTGGAGCGAGGGAGCCAATTGACAGTTGGTGGTTGGGCAAGTTGCTAGTTGGTGGTTAAGCACGTTGGCAGCTGGTGGTCAAGAAAGTTGCCAGATGGCGGTTAAGCAAGGTGACAGTTGACGGTTCAACCATTTGACAGTTGGCAGTGGACAGTTAAGCAAGCTGGCAGTTCGCAGTTCGCAGTTAACGATTAAGCAAGTTGACAGTTGGCGGTTATTGAGCACGTTACCAGTTGCGAGTTATCAGTTGACGGTTGAGCAAGTTGCCAGTCGCCGGCAAGGTTAGTTGACAGTTGGTGGATAAGCAAATTGCCAGTCACCGGCAGAGTAAGTTGACAGTTGGCACTTCGCAGTAGGCAGTTGACGATTGAGCAAGGTGCCAGATGACGGTTCAGCCAGGAAGGCCGTTGATCATTGAACCTGTTAGCCAGTTAATTGTAGAGTGAGGGAGCCAGTTGACAGTTGGTAGTTTGGCAAGTTGACAGTTGGTGGTTGAGCAAGTTCACGATTGATCCAGTTGCCAATTGACAGTTGGTGGTTTAGAAAAGTCAACAGTTGACGATTGGGCACGTTAACAGTTGGTGGTTTAATCATTTGATAGTTGGTTGAGCAAGTTGACAGTTGACAATTGAGCAGGTTAACAGTTGATGATTAAGCCAGTTGACAGTTGACGGCTCGGCAAGTTGCCCATTAGCGGTTAAGCAAGGTGACAGTTGACCGTTGACCGTTGACAGTTGACGATTGAGCAAGTTGACAGTTGGCGGTTGAGAAAATCGACAGTTGGCAGTTCGTAGTCAAGGAAGCTGACAGTTGGGGTTTGAGCCAGTTGACAGGTAGCAGTTCAGAGAAATTGACAATTGCCAGGTAAACGAGTTGACCCAGGACGGCAGAGCAAGTTGGTAGTTGATGGCAGAGTAAGTTGACAGTTGGCGGTTCAGCCAGGAAGACAGTGCCAGTTGAGCCAGGAAGACAGTGCCAGTTGAGCCAGGAAGACAGTGCCAGTTAAGCCAGGAAGACAGTGCCAGTTGAAACAGTAAGACAGTTGGCATCCGGCCAGTTACCAATTGGCAGTTCCATCAGGGAGCCCGTTGGTGATTGAGCTCGTTGACAGTTGGTGGTTGAGAAAGTTTCCAGATGGCGGTTAAGCCAGTTGACAGTTGGTGGTTAAGCAGGTTTACAGTTGGTGGTTAAGCAGGTTGACAGTTGGTGGTTAAGCAGGTTGACAGTTGGTGGTTGGGCAAGTTGACAGTTGGTGGTTGGGCAAGTTGGCAGTTGACAGTTGACGATTGAGCAAGTTGACGGTTGGTGGTTGAGCAAGGTACCAGATGCTTCAGCAAGTAATCCAGCAAGCCAGTTGGCAGTTCAGCAAATTGACAGTTGGCGGGATGGCCGGTCAGCCAGGAAGCCCGTTGGCCAGTTAATAGTGGAACGAGGGAGCCAGTTGACAGTTGGCGGTTGAGCAAGTTGCCAGATAGCGATTGAGCCAGTTACGAGGTAGTGGTTGAGACAGTCGACAGTTGGTGGTTCACCAAGTTGCCAGATGGCGGTTGAGCCGTTTGATAGTTGACCGTTGACGATTGAGCAAGTTGAAGAGTTGGTGTTTGAGCCAGTTGGTTGATGGTCGAGAAAGTTGCCAGTTGACAGTTGGTGGTTGAGGAAGTGAGCAGTTGACGGTTGACGGTTGAGCAAGTGGGCCGTTGACGGTTGATCAAGTTGACAGTTAGCGGTGTTAAGCACGTTGCCAGTTGAGCAAGTTGACAGTTGGTGGTCGAGAAAGTCAATAGTTAGGGGTTTAGTCAGTTGACAGTTGGTTGAGCCAGTTGACAGTTGGTTAAGCCAGTTGACAGTTGGTGGTTTAACCATTTGACAGTTGGTTGAGCAGGTTGACAGTTGGTGGTCGAGAAAGTCAATAGTTTGGGGTTTAGTTAGTTGACAGTTGATGGTTGAGAAAGGTGCCAGATGGCGGTTAAGCCAGTTGGTGGTTAAGCCAGTTGACAGTTGGTGGTTTAACCATTTGACAGTTGGTTGAGCAGGTTGACAGTTGGCGGTTGAGAAAGTCGATAGTTGACCGTTGACCGTTGACCGTTGACCGTTGACCGTTGACCGTTGACCGTTGACCGTTGACCGTTGACAGTTGACAGTTGACCGTTGACAGTTGACCGTTGACAGTTGACCATTGACAGTTGACAGTTGACCGTTGACAGTTGACAGTTGACAGTTGACAGTTGACAGTTGACAGTTGACCATTGAGCAAGTTGACAGTTGGCGGTTGGGAAAGTCGACAGTTGGCGATTCGTAGTCAAGGAAGTTGACAGTTGGGGGTTGAGCCAGGATGACAGTGCCAGTTGAGCCAGTAAGACAGTTGACAATTGAGCCAGGAAGACAGTTGGCGGTCAAACCAGTAAGACAGTTGGCGATCCGGCCAGTTACCAATTGGCGGTTCCGTCAGGGAGCCCGTTGGTAATTGAGCTCGTTGACCAGTGGCAGTTGAGCGAGGGAGCCAGTTAGCAGTTCCACCAGAAGGCAATTGACAGTGGAGCCAAGAAGCTGGTTTATATCGATTGGCATGGTGGAGTTGTTGGTTATATATATTGATTGTGGCAGTGGAATATTGGTTAGGATCGTATATATGATGGAATATATATATTGATTGTGGGAGTGGTATATTGGTTAGGATGCGTATATATGATGGAATATATATAGATTGATCGAGATGGCGATTGGTAGTAGAGCTGGCAAAGACGTTAATAGTTGAGTAGGAAAGCCAGTTGATGGTTCAGTCAGGAAGGGCATTGCCAATTGAGAAAGGAGAGCCGGTTGGCGGTTTAACCAGTTGGCAGTTGGTGGTTTATCAAGTTAGCCAGTCGGCAGTTAAGCAGGCGGGCCAGTTGACAGTTCAGCCAATTGACAGTTGGCGGCAGGGCAAATTTCCATATAACGGTTGAGTAAGTCAGCCAATTGGTGGTTTAGCCAGTCAGCCAGTTGGCAGTTGGCAGTTGGCAGTTGGCAGTTGACAGTTGGCGGTAGGGCCAGTGCCAGTTGGCAGTTGAGCAAGTCAGCCAGTTGGCGGTTTAGCCAGTGCCAGTTGGTGGTTAAGCAAGTCCGTAATGGAGCCGGCAAAGAGGTTAAGGAAGAAAGCCAGTTGCCAGTTGCCAGTTCAGGCATGTGACAGTTGGCGGTTTAGGCAGTAACCAGTTGACAGTTTAGCCATTTGCCAGCTGGCGGTTGAGAAAGTTAACAAATGGGGTTTAATCAATTGACAGTTGGCGGTTCAATGATTTGACAGTTGGTAGTTGAGAAAATTGACAGTTGGGGGTTTAGCCAGTTGGCAGTTGAGTAAGTTGGGCAGTTGGTGGTTAGCCAGTTGGCAGTTGGTGATTAAGCAAATTGACAGTTGGCGATTATGCAAGTGGCCAGTTAACGGTTCAGGCAGGAAGCCCGTTGGCAGTTGACAGTTCAACCATTTAATAGTCGGCGGTTGTGCAGTTGCCAGTGGGCAGTTTAGTCAGTTGCCAGTTGGCAGTTAAGTAATCGGGCCAGTTGACGGTTTAACAAGAGGATCAGTTGACCATTCAGTCAGTAAGCCAGGTGACAGTTCCATTATGTTAATTTATTGAAAAGATGGATGTATTTTATATATTTATATAAACCACATGGAGGGGTTATATTTATATTCATATGATGGATTTCGGATTTTTATAGGGATGATTTCCCGGTATTGGCGGTGGTAGGATATATATGGTGGAGTGGAATAGAGGATCAAAATATAATGAAGAATAGGGATTCAGGATTATATATTTTAAATATATATTTTAGGGGCAGGGTCCAGATATTAGGAGAAGAAATGCATGATTCAAGAGAAAAGAATATATATAAGAGGAAGGAGCATGGGAATGGAGTTTTAGGGTTAGAATGTAAGGGAGTGAATAAGAAAGAGGATATATATAGAAGAGAATAGATTCCATAGTAGGAGCAATTTCCATCAAAGATAAAGAAGAAAGATCAAGAAATATAAAGGATAGAATTGGATTCGGAATGGGAATATATTCGGAGGATAGAATTAGAAATGGTAGTATGTTAGGAGGATAGAAATATGGTTAATCATATATTAGAAGAATAGAATTCAGGATCATAATATGAAAAGAAGATAGAATTAGAGATGATAGTGTAAAGAAGAGATAGGGATCGGTAGTATAAAGGGAAGATAGAATTAGAGATAATAATGTGAAGGAGAGATAGGGTTAGGGATAGTAGTATAAAGAGAAGAAGAGAGATAGTATTAATATTAGAAGATAGAAGAGTAAATAAGAAAGTATAATAGGATCAGATTAATAAATCAGAGTTTATAGAATAGTGGTGGTGAGTGGAAGAGGGTTCGAGTATTAAAAGAGGTATGATAAAAGGTGGAAGGAAAGAGAATAGGGAGGATGAAAGGAGGAGGAATTTTTAAGAGAGGGAGAAATAGAGAGAATAGAGTAGATCAGAAGAGATATAAGATTAGAAGAAAGAAAGTTTAGAATGGGTTGGATGAGGGGAAGGGATTAAAGTAAAAGATAAAGAAGAGGGAAGGGATTAAAGTAAAAGATAAAGAAGAGGGAAGAGATTGAAGTATAAAGATAAAGAAGAGGGAAGGAAGTGAGAAGATATAAAAGAAGAAGAGGGATAGATTTAGGGGTTAAAAGAGAATAAGTTAAGGATCGGGGTAGGGATTATAAAGAAGTGGGAAAAATAAGTAAAGGATAGAATTAGAATTATTTAGAAGTAGGAAGAATAATATAAGGATATAAAGAAGATGAAGAAGAGGGAAGGATGTATAAAGATGAAGAGGGAAGAAAGTGATGAAGAGGGAAGGAAGTACAAAGATGAAGAAGAGGGATTATGGATAGGGAAAAGGATAGGGTTAGGGAAAGGGATGGAGATAGAGAAGAGGATAGGATTAGGGAAAGGAATGGGAATATAGATATAGATGGGTTGAAAGGGTTAGGGAAAGGAATGGGGATATAGATATAGATAGGTTGAAAGGGTTAGGGAAAGAGATAGGGATAGGGATAGTAGTATAAAGAGAAGAAGAGAGATAGTATAATTAGATAAGATTAGTAAAGAAGAGATTGTAGAATGGTGGTGGTGAGTTGAAGAGGATTAAAGTGTTAAAAGAGTTATGATAGGATAAGAGGAGGAATGTTTTTGAGAGGATAAGAGGAGGAATGTTTTTGAGAGGATAAGAGGAGGAATGTTTTTGAGAGGATAAGAGGAAGAATTTTTAAGAGAGAAATTGGAGAGAATATGATAAATAAAAAGAGATGTAAGATTGGGTTAGATGGGGGAAGGGAAGGAAGTAAGAAGATATAAATAGATTAGGATAGATTAGAGAAGGAGAGATTAAGTATAAGATGAGAAGAAGAGGGAAGAAGAGGGAAGAAGAAGAGGGAAGAAGAAGAGGAAGAAGATAAAGAAAAGGGAAGAAGATAGAGAAGAGGGAAGAAGATGGGGAGGAGAGAAGAAGATGGGGAGGAGAGAAGAAGATGGGGAGGAGAGAAGAAGATGGGGAAGAGGGAGGAAAATAGGGAGGAGAGAAGGAAGTATAAAGATAAAGAGGAGAGGATAGAAGAGAAGAAGAGGGATTATAGATAGAGAAAGGATAGAGAGGGAGAGGCAGAGGGTATGGAGAGGGAGAGGGATATGGAGAGGGAGAGGGAGAGGGTTAGGAATAGGGAAAGGGAGAGGGTTAGGAATAGGGAAAGGGAGAGGGTTAGGAATAGGGAAAGGGAGAGGGTTAGGAATAGGGAAAGGGTTAGGAATAGGGAGAGGGTTAGGAATAGGGAGAGGGAGAGGGTTAGGAATAGGGAAAGGGAGAGGGTTAGGAATAGGGAAAGGGAGAGGGTTAGGAATAGGGAAAGGGTTAGGAATAGGGAGAGGGTTAGGAATAGGGAGAGGGAGAGGGTTAGGAATAGGGAAAGGGAAGAGGGAGATGGAAATAAAGGGTTAGGGTTAGAGAAGAGAAGGGGGAGTTAGAGTGAAGATTGGATGGAGGTAGGGAAGGGAGTGAATTAGGGATTAAGGAGGGTTAGGGTTAGGGTTAGGGTTAGGGTTAGGGTTAGGGTTAGGGTTAGGGTTAGGGTTAGGGTTAGGGTTAGGGTTAGGGTTAGGGTTAGGGTTAGGGTTAGGGTTAGGGTTAGGG
>NW_002990116.1:0-1720 GCF_000003125.1 Talaromyces stipitatus ATCC 10500
CTTGATGTTGGCTGTTTTGCAGTTTTAAAACGGTATTATGGGCAGGTTGTTGAGCAACGAATGAGGCTTGGATTCAATCATATCGACAAAATGGACTTTTTAACAGCATTTCCACAGGCTCGTACAGTGGCATATAAAGCTCAATCTATTCAGAATAGCTTCGCAGCCACTGGATTAGTGCCTTTCAATCCAGATCGAGTTCTTCAATATCTTAATATTCAATTGAAGACTCCAACCCCCCCTCCAAGTCGATCAAGCAATACAGCATCATCCTGCTTACAAACACCTCAAAATATACGCCAATTTGTACGCCAGTCAACTACAATCAATAAACATATAAATGAGCGCACAGGAAATCAGAATCAAGAAATCAATCAGGCAGTTATACGGTTGTCAAAAGCCTACGAAATACTAGCGAATGATACTTTACTCGTACGGAAAGAAAACCATGATTTACGAGCTGCGAATGAAAAAGAGAAGCAAAAACGCCAAAAATCTAAGAAACAGATATCTATTGAGCATGGGATTACTAGTGAAGAAGCTCAAGCGCTTGTACAAGGTCAGGTTGAGGCATCTCAAGCTGTTATGGCTGCTCCAGTTGAGCCGGAGCTCCCAGCTTCTCAAGCAGTCGTACGCCGCCAATTTCGCTGCAGTGGTTGTGGTGTTGAAGGACATAAAATTAATCGATGTCCTAATCGTACTACTAATTAATTTTTTGTATATAATTTGTATGTGATTAAGAAATTGTGATTTGAAATCAATATAGAGAGTTATTTTTCGGGGAGGTGGGCGGTTCGCTTGGGAATTACGTTAGAGGAGATTTGTCAGCCAATAATAGCGAGCCACACACTGATCCACCGAATAGGGGGTAAAAGATATCTTCCACCTTGACTGTACTTAGACACAAGAACAAGAACAACAAGGATCAAGGATTCACACATCTTGTGCATACATAATTTGATATGTTGAGATAAACCGCTAGAGATTGTTACATACAATCTAACAATATCTAGCTAGCTATTGTGATGGACGCTCAAGGCCCAGAAACAACTTCATTTCTAAGCGTAGCAGTATGTAACGTAATTCACCACCGAAGCGGCACCACTACCGAGCCGGCATTTTTTCCCGAGCGCGTACGCGATATTGATTTCAAATCCCAATTTTCAAAGCCACATACAAATTATATACAAAAATCTAACTACTAATACGACTAGGGCATTGGTTAATTCTATGCCCCATAACGTTACAACCACTGCAGCGATATTGGCGGCGTACGACTGCTTGAGAAGCTGGGAGCTCCGGCTCAGCCGGAGTAGTAGTAACAGCATGGGATGCCTCAACCTGACCTTGTACGAGCGCTTGCACTTCTTCTTTAGTAACCGCTTGCTCAATAGATATTTGCTTTTTAGATTTTTGGCGCTTTTGCTTCTCTTTCTCATGTGCAGCTCGTAAATCGTAGTTCTCTTTCCGTACGAGTAAAACATCATTCGCTATCATTTCGTAGGCTTTTGACAACCGTACAACTGCCTGATTGATTTCTTGATTTTGGTTGCTTTCTGTACGCTCATTTATACGTTTATTGATTGTAGTCGACTGGCGTATAAATTGGCGTATATTTTGAGGTGTTTGTAAGCAGGATGATGCCGTATTGCTTGATCGACTTGGAGGGGGGGTTGGTGTCTTCAATCGATATTAAGCTGTTGTATAACTCGATCTGGAT
>NW_002990116.1:1740-3514 GCF_000003125.1 Talaromyces stipitatus ATCC 10500
AGCGAATCCGGAGCTTCAATTATTCCTCCAGAAGATTGGAGACGGCTTGAGAAGCTTGTTAAAACTGTTGTTAACAATATTTATGATGAAAAGGCTGTACAGCTTCGAGAAACGGTGTCACATCTTTCTACTCAGCTTATCTTGCTTCAAAATGAGAATCAAGGCCTGAAAAGAGCTCTCATAAATGCAAAGAAGCCTAAAAACAAGAAACAGCCTTTATTACTAGGTTTACCATCAGAACAAGATGGTGGAGCGCTTTTTATGAGCCCTACTAAGGTTCAGCAAGCTCGTGATATTATTTCTCAAAAAAATGACGAAGCCGCGCAGAAGCAGGCTCATAAAGATGATAAAAAGCTTCAACAACAGCTTAAAAAGCAAGCTAGAGAGGCTGAAAAGGTTAAAAGAGCTCAAATCCGACAAGAAAAACGCGAGCAGCGTGAGCAAGAGGCTGCGGAAAAGCAACGGCTTAAGGACGAGCAAGAATTGGCTAAGCTAGCTGATTTACAGCTTCAAAATGATGTTATATCAACTCCAAAGGCTTCAAAAAGGCCTACAAAGCAAATTTCTAGGCAAGCAAAGCCAAGAGTGCAACCTGAGGCTCATGTGGAGGATAATGAGGTGGTTGTTACTACAAACCGTAGGGGCCGCGCGATACGGCCCCCTGCACGTTTTCGCGATTAACTTTTATGCTTTTTAGATTCGCCATAGCTTATTTAGTGCTACACCAGAAATTCACTATATTTAATTATTATGTGGTGTTGTAAAGCTTCAAAATATTCTGTACAGTAAGCCGTTGAAATTATTCCTCAGGTAGGGTTATTCCTCAGGCGGTGAGGGACGGTAATCAAAATATTCCGGAATATTAACGTAATTCCCAAGCGACCCGCCCACCTCCCCGAAAAATAACTCTCTATATTGATTTCTCATATTTCAACGCGTCAAAATGCCACCAATTCGCAAGAAAGATCCCTTAAAATCTGCTCAGATAGAGGGAAAGATCCAGTTAGCTATTTCTGATTTGAAAAATGGAAGAATTTCCAATATTCGTGAAGCTACAAGGATTTATGATATTCCTCGTACGACTCTCCGAGATCGACTCAAAGGCATTGAATATAAAGGTGAAAAGCGCGCCAACCACCATAAATTGACTGAATCTGAGGAGGATTCACTTGTCAAATGGGTTCTTGATTTAGATCGACGTGGATTACCTCCCCGACATTCTCTTGTACGAGAAATGGTGAATTATCTTCTACAACAACATGGAAAATCACAAGTTGGAAAAAACTGGGTGACCAATCTGATTAAACGCCGTCCGGAGATTGATTCTAAATTCGCAAGGAAATATAACTATGAACGTGCCAAATGTGAAGATCCAAAGATAATTCAAGAACATTTTGACCGCGTACGAGCTGCTATATCTGAGTATGGAATCTTACCAGAAGATATCTATAACTTTGATGAGACTGGCTTTGCTATGGGACTCTGTGCATCTGCGAAGGTTATTACTGGAAGCGATCGATATGCTCAGCCAAAGCTTTTACAGCCTGGAAATCGAGAATGGGTGACTGCAATTGAAGCAACAAATTCAACTGGTTGGGCGTTACCTTCGTACATTATTTTCAAAGCAAAGAAAAACGTACGATTAGGTTGGTTTGAGGATCTTCCAGATGATTGGAGAATCAATATTAGCGATAATGGTTGGACAACAGATCAAATAGGATTAGAATGGCTTAAAACCCATTTTATTCCTAATATTAATGATCGTACAATGGAA
>NW_002990116.1:3534-7635 GCF_000003125.1 Talaromyces stipitatus ATCC 10500
GAAGGTAGATCATTTGTAGTAAGAGTAGATGTGATAGATGGAGAGACACGTGGTAAGGAGAATAGATTAGCTGGTACTACAGTAAAGTAACGAATTTGTTCCTTTTCCTAAAATAATGTTTGAAGATGTGCATGATTCCAAGGCATTATTCCTTAACTTTTGCGCCATCCATGTGCCTGGTTATAATGCTGTCGTATACGATCAATATTGCGAGATCGATAGGAACAGGTTTCTATATGACAGAGAAAACCTTGTACGGTCGGAAGATCATTGATCTCGGTAATTCCATCTGTAGGATATATCACTTCATCCAAGTTATTTGCAATCAATTGATAGTCTGGATACTGTTCGATTTCCCGTCGTTGTGGTCGTTTAATATGATGTTTTTGAAGAAGATGTTGGGGAAGATTATGGCGAGTATAGCATGATCCATGATCAGTGCAAAGAATTACCCGCCAGTTTGTAAGGATACGAAGATAGGAGGGGAAAAAGTGCAATTGCTCTCCTAACTCCAGAGATATTGAGTTATCAGAAGAATGAGACATAATTGAGGATAAGAGGAATATGTTGGAGTGAAAATATTTACTCAAAAATAACTATGACTGAGATACAAATAAAAAAGACTTTTGAAATTGATTTCCCCTGATCCATGAATGAAGCTAGCCATATTTATCTTAGCTCCCGAAACTTTTTCTAGCCGTAACCCTGAGCTACGCCATGGCTGAGTACAAACTATAGATAGGAGAGACAGGAGCTCAATTCAAATCTAATAACCCATAATCTTAGAAACAAAATAGACAGTCAGCATCTGTTTTGCAATAATCCCTATCGTAATGGCTGACATTCGCGATAATGCTGTCACCGTGTTCTGTCGAGCAGCTTGGCTTACGGTACCAGGAGCCGTTTTTGATCACTGTTCCCGTTTCGAACCCTCACAATTCTGAGGACGCTCAGAGCCAAAAATGGATTGCTGTCGGTTCCTTCTGCACCAACTGTGATCAACTCAACTTTATCTACCCGCCATCCCTCTTCCCCCCCACCCCCCCAAAGTACCCGACTATCGCTACATTTTCCCTCTTTCAACATACCATCATATTTCCAGAGATACTGTGTATAATTATGAACCTCCAGGTAATTCATCCTCCGTTACTGTGTTGTGTCTCTAACACTGTAAACAACAGGAGTATGATTATGGCCATCTCCCAGAGTATCTCGTCCGTTCAATCAAAGAAAACCCAGAGGTCGGTTCTTGTTAAAACCAGTAGATATCCTCGCTGATCAAACTGCCAGCATGAATCGGCTGTTTTCGAATTCCTAGAAGCTAGTCAAAGGCTTGCCCGCGTCGCTGAAGAGAACGTCGATGTGAAGTTCTATTTCTTCCCAGGAAATACGGAGAACTCCTCGATCTTACAGCCTAGCGGTCTGGTGGAGGACATTTTTTTGACAGGTATGTGATACATGTGGTTACTTTAATAGTATACTGTTTTTTTCCGGGCGGTTCTCTCTTGTTCATGCTAAGATCCCTGTACACTAGAACCAGACAAAGTACAAGATGCCTCACGTATAACCCCGAACCGACTAAATATACAGAACGAGCCGCGAAACGAGGCGCCTCCGAGTGACGGTTTGATCGACTGGTCTGAGTGGCTGGTTCCGGGTGATTTCGAACACAACTGGACCGACAAGATTCTACCATCTACTGTGCATGAGAACCCAATAACAAGTCTACCAACGACTGCTGAATCGTTAGATTGCTCAACTAGGGAGAATAATAAGGTAGTGATGTTGGCAAACAGACAACCAACTGCGGAAGATGTGAGCGGTGAAGGCGATAATTTCATCCTACAAGCAGAGCTAGACCAGCGAACCGATTGTGATGGAGACCCTCCTACCTTATCACGTGGCTGTCCTGTAGCAGCTAAGGTGGATCGTCCCTCGAAACACTTATACGGGTCTAAAAAGGGGCAATCTATGAAAGTCAAAAAAGCAAAGCGTGGACGGTCTACAACACAGGTAAACCCTACGCACAAGCGATTATTGAAATCTAAAAGTTCGGATGTCAACAAGGCCACCCCTGAGACTACGATATCCCATCAACGAGATGAGTCTCATTCGGTAATGAGACATTCAAATTACGCTCAAATGTGGTCTCTGTTTGGGCCTGGTAGCGATTCAGCGTTACAAGAAACCCATCTCATGGAGATATTCAGTCTAGCAACGCTCATTTCACGACCTAATCTAGCAAGCTTTCTTGAGATGCAAAGCCAGCTCTGGCAGACAGATCGCTTTTGGAACCCTGACCCTCTCCGTCTTCCTGTAGCTGAAAATCTGCCGACTGATAAATCATGTTACAGAATTTTTCGATATCTTCAGGATCTCAAAGAAGAGACGCAGATCAACGCGGTCAGACGTCGCTTTGCGCAGATCCAATTCCACCTGACCTTCGTACGTCTACAGAAGGAAATGGATCAGCGTGATCGTAATAAGAGTAAGATTTCAAGTCACGTCATTGACTATTTTGAGGGTCTAGGAGACCACGATGGTGAGCATCCGGATCGTTCATCTAAAGACAAGGATCGGCAGTCCTTCATCAACAATAATTCTTGGGGAAGAAAATGGCTTCTAGTCTCTCACTACGTTGGATGGGGCTCACTGATCGTGTGGAACAGCATCGATTCAAAGATGTAAAAAACAATCTAACTTTAATCTGAATAGGGGTGCTGACACGTTTGACAGGCTTAAATTGAAAAAACCCAAGCTGAAGGCTCTCATCACGTACATCGTGAATGCCAAGCCTGAGATAGTTGCTTTGTGTCGAGAATATGAAAAGCCTGCTATAGATCTCGTAGTTGGCAGGAAGCCTACTCTCGTTCTAACGCAAGAAGACGTTGCGAGAACCATTGCTCATATATCGAGAGAGATCAATGCGAATGAATCTACACACAAACCATGGCAGCAAGTTGACATGGATATTGAAACGGACAAAATCGGCTTAGTCCACTGAGGCTGAAATCATTTGTTGCAACTATTAGAGATTTTTGAAAGACTGATTTTCAAGCACTATGACTGCGATTATCGAGCAATAAGAATATAATAAGCGTACCGTATAACATGAAAGAAAAAAGCACCTCAGAGCCTAGCTAGAGTTTACATATCGCTATGCGCTATACGCGACTTACCCAATTGAGCTCCGACTTGAAGCTATTCTCACCCTTCACAATCTAGCTTACATACCGTCCCTCACCGCCTGAGGAATAAACCCACCTGAGGAATAAATTTACCCCAAAACGCGAAAAATCGCGAATATTTCACACCGCGATATATCAACCAATATGGCTTCAATGGAGCTCGCACTTGCAGCATTACGTTCAGCGGATCCTGGAGAAAAGCCTAATATTAGTTTGGTTGCAAGAACATACGGCGTTAGCCAATCGGGCCTTTATAAACGTTTTCACGGCGTTACAGGCTCAAAAGAAGAGCAATACGACAAGCAACGAATACTCACCACCACGCAATCAAGAGCGCTTATAAAATGGATAAATCAACTCACCGAGCGAGGCCTGCCCCCTACAAATTCAATGTTAGCGAACTTTGCAAGAGAAATATCTGGTAAAGAGCCTGGGAAAAACTGGGCTTCACGCTGGCTCAAGGCTCATTCGGATAAGGTGATTTCTCGCTATTCAACGGGCCTTGATTCGGATAGAAAAAAGGCAGATTCGGCATATAAATATGCTTTATATTTTGAGCTTATTGGACGGAAAATACAGCAATATAACCTCGGCCCAGAGCAAATCTATAATATGGATGAGAAGGGCTTCATGCTTGGAGTAAGCACAAAACGGAAAAGAATCTTTACTCGGCGCAAATATGAGCAAGGGGGCTATAAGCAGCATCTTCAGGATGGAAATCGAGAATGGATTACAACAATTGGTTGTATCTGTGCCAATGGAACTGCTTTAGCGCCTAGTCTTATTTATATGGCAAAATCGGGCTTTATACAGGTTCTTGGCTTCAGATTACGATCCCCAAACACAGAGATGCTTCTTTGCACCTCAGAGTCAGGTGGACTAATAATGATATCGGATATCGCTGGTTGGTGGA
>NW_002990116.1:7655-21071 GCF_000003125.1 Talaromyces stipitatus ATCC 10500
AACCCCTAACTATTGACTTTCTCGACCACCAACTGTCAACTTTCTCAACCACCAACTGTCAACTTGCTCAACTGGCAACGTGCTTAACACCGCTAACTGTCAACTTGATCAACCGTCAACGGCCCACTTGCTCAACCGTCAACCGTCAACTGCTCACTTCCTCAACCACCAACTGTCAACTGGCAACTTTCTCGACCATCAACCAACTGGCTCAAACACCAACTCTTCAACTTGCTCAATCGTCAACGGTCAACTATCAAACGGCTCAACCGCCATCTGGCAACTTGGTGAACCACCAACTGTCGACTGTCTCAACCACTACCTCGTAACTGGCTCAATCGCTATCTGGCAACTTGCTCAACCGCCAACTGTCAACTGGCTCCCTCGTTCCACTATTAACTGGCCAACGGGCTTCCTGGCTGACCGGCCATCCCGCCAACTGTCAATTTGCTGAACTGCCAACTGGCTTGCTGGATTACTTGCTGAAGCATCTGGTACCTTGCTAAACCACCAACTGTCAAATGGTTGATCCGCGCTCTGCCACCTTGCTCAACCACCAACCGTCAACTTGCTCAATCGTCAACTGTCAACTGCCAACTTGCCCAACCACCAACTGTCAACTTGCCCAACCACCAACTGTCAACCTGCTTAACCACCAACTGTCAACCTGCTTAACCACCAACTGTCAACTGGCTTAACCGCCATCTGGAAACTTTCTCAACCACCAACTGTCAACGAGCTCAATCACCAACGGGCTCCCTGATGGAACTGCCAATTGGTAACTGGCCGGATGCCAACTGTCTTACTGTTTCAACTGGCACTGTCTTCCTGGCTTAACTGGCACTGTCTTCCTGGCTCAACTGGCACTGTCTTCCTGGCTGAACCGCCAACTGTCAACTTACTCTGCCATCAACTACCAACTTGCTCTGCCGTCCTGGGTCAACTCGTTTACCTGGCAATTGTCAATTTCTCTGAACTGCTACCTGTCAACTGGCTCAAACCCCAACTGTCAGCTTCCTTGACTACGAACTGCCAACTGTCGATTTTCTCAACCGCCAACTGTCAACTTGCTCAATCGTCAACTGTCAACGGTCAACGGTCAACTGTCACCTTGCTTAACCGCTAATGGGCAACTTGCCGAGCCGTCAACTGTCAACTGGCTTAATCATCAACTGTTAACCTGCTCAATTGTCAACTGTCAACTTGCTCAACCAACTATCAAATGATTAAACCACCAACTGTTAACGTGCCCAATCGTCAACTGTTGACTTTTCTAAACCACCAACTGTCAATTGGCAACTGGATCAATCGTGAACTTGCTCAACCACCAACTGTCAACGTGCTCAACCACCAACTGTCAACTTGCCAAACTACCAACTGTCAACTGGCTCCCTCACTCTACAATTAACTGGCTAACAGGTTCAATGATCAACGGCCTTCCTGGCTGAACCGTCATCTGGCACCTTGCTCAATCGTCAACTGCCTACTGCGAAGTGCCAACTGTCAACTTACTCTGCCGGTGACTGGCAATTTGCTTATCCACCAACTGTCAACTAACCTTGCCGGCGACTGGCAACTTGCTCAACCGTCAACTGATAACTCGCAACTGGTAACGTGCTCAATAACCGCCAACTGTCAACTTGCTTAATCGTTAACTGCGAACTGCGAACTGCCAGCTTGCTTAACTGTCCACTGCCAACTGTCAAATGGTTGAACCGTCAACTGTCACCTTGCTTAACCGCCATCTGGCAACTTTCTTGACCACCAGCTGCCAACGTGCTTAACCACCAACTAGCAACTTGCCCAACCACCAACTGTCAATTGGCTCCCTCGCTCCACGACCAACTGGTCAACGGGCTCATCATCAACGACCTTCCTGGCTGAACCGTCATCTAGCCAATTGTCAACTGTCAAACGGCTTAACCGCCATCTGTCAACTGGCTCAATCACCAACTGTCAAATGTTTGAGCCGCCGTCTCGCACCTTGCTCAATCGCCAACTGTCAACTTGCTCAATCGTCAACTGTCAACTGTCAACTGTCAAACGGCTCAACTGCCATCTGGCAACTTGGTGAACCGCCAACTGTCCACTGGCTCTGCCGACAACTGTCAAATGCTTGATCCGCGCTCTGCCACCTTGCTCAACCACCAACTGTCAACTGTCAACTGTCAACTGTCAACTGTCAACTTGCCCAACCACCAACTGTCCACTTGCTCAATCATCAACTGTCAATCGTCAACTTGCCCAACCACCAACTGTCAACTTGTCTGCTAGCGACTGGCAACTTGCTCAACTGTCAACTGATAACTCGCAACTGGCAACGTGCTCAACAACCGCCAACTATCAATTTGTTCAATCGTTAATTGACAACTGCGAACTGCCAGCTTGCTTAATCGTCCACTGCCAACCGTCAAATGGTTGAACCGTCAACTGTCACCTTGCTTAACCGCTAATGGGCAACTTGCTGAGCCGTCAACTGTTAACTGTCAACTGTCAACTGCCAACTGCCAACTGTTAACTATCAACTGGCTAAGCCGCCAATTGTCAAGTGTTTGAACTGCCAACTGCCAACTGTCTCCCTAGTCAAACCATTCACTCTCAACTAGATTACTTACTGAACTGCCCTCTGGCAACTTGCTGAACTATGGACTGGCTTACTGGCTCAACGGTCAACTATCAACTGCGTTACTGGCTGTTGCATAATCATTAATCGCCAACTGCCAATCGACTTTCCGGCCTAATTACTAATAGCCCTGTTGAATCGCTAATTCAATCAATAGTTCCAAGCTGTAGTATAAAGCTCCATAAACTAATATATATAAATAGTCAATATATGAACCTGGGACAGAATCTGTCAACAATATATATTGTAAGGGCTCATTCAATAGTCATATTGGAAGCTAAGTACAAGAATACCAAACATGGAGAAAGAAAGAAAAAGCTAGGAATGTGAGGCTATCTGCAAACAAGATGTATTGTCGTGATCACGTGACAGAATCACGAACCCCCCTACGTAACCCTAGCATGTGACTACGTAAACCGAACTCTGCGAATAACCTCATTACTGACCGTCACATATATAATATAGATGGTTGCATTGACTACGATCCATCTACGCGATATGGGTGGAATTGGAGGGACTGTGATATAACCTCTGTAATGTTAACTCTCTAAACACTATCGAATGAAATTAGCGGACTAAACTGAACCTTTTGCAGGCTCCAGAAGCTGTTGGAATACATGATAAGCCACCCAGGCAGCATTCGATCCTTCAACCCCAAATGTCGCTCGCTTCTGCCCTAGCCAAAGCATATATGCTGCCTCGTTGGATTGTACGTGCTCACCACCAAGACCAGGCAGCAAGCCTTCTGTCCAGGCCTTGATCTGATAGATCGCCCAGCAAGCTTGCATGACGAGATCAGGATAGAGGCAGGTTCCCTGGCCCTGTTGACTGCACACCGCTTGTGGATTATAACAACGAAAGCACCCGGCATATCGCTGCATCCAGCCTTGAAACCGCTTTCCTTCCTGCTGTGCCCTCTTTTTTGACTCAAGAAAGTCCTGTCGACGAGGATTCCAACACTTGATAAAGGAATGCTTTTTCGTGTTGGCAGATGATGATGGTAGGATACGGCAGATCACGCAGGTGCCACGGAGCGCCTGGAGGGAATCCTCATACTGCTGTAATTGCTGGCTCTCCTGCTGGATCTGCTGGATTCGCATCTGAGACCCAATAGTCAGATCGCAGTCGACGTTCTCCTCTGGATTAGGCGAGCAGGTCGTAGTAGGATCAGTCGAAGAAGATTCAGGATTCTCTTGACGGAAGCGACATTGATCACAGAGAGGATCAGGCGCGCTGCAGGCCACTGCAGCCCCATCGAGGAAGGAGCTCATCGCAGCGACTCGACAGTTCGGCTGATCTAAAACAGCATGCATAGCCTGTACATCAGACGAGATCATATGGCCTGGTCGGCTCGACTTGGTAATACTCCATGAGGGAGGGAGTAAGGTAATAGAACGACCGCCCTGTTGGTCACGTCCTAGGCGGCCTACCTCCTGCGTAAACTCAATGAGACTGGATGGAGCTCCAAGATGGATAACAAGGCGGACTCGTGGATGATCAATTCCCATTCCAAAGGCAGAAGTGGCAACAATCCAATTTGGATTTCCATTACGCCACGTCTCGAGGGTTTGCGCCTTCTCTTCACGAGTCCCAGAATCAGCATGGTAGAAGGGACATGCAAGAATCGTAGCCACTTTCTCTGTAATCGCTTGGGTTTGGCAGTAGAGAATTGCACGCTCTTGAGAGTCTAGTTGGGTACGCTCTTGCTGGATCCAAGGAATTGCAAACTTGAAGAAGTCCTGATCCATAGGGCAGGAAACGACCTGATAGGATAGATCACGGCGAGTGGTGAGGCTACGGATCAATCGTGCCTGAGAGAGTAGCATGGTTTGCTCAAATTCTGCCATCATGACTGGTGGTAGCGTGCCAGTGAGGAAGACCATCTGACACTGAATATCGCGTAACGTAGGAAGCAAGGCCAGTCCCTTGCGGTAAGAAGAGGCGGTCAGAGTCAGATGACACTCATCAAATACAACACGATCAAGTTGATTGGCAAGCTGTAGCCGAAGAAGAAAGGTTCGGAAGTTGATATGTACTGCCTGCTCAGCGCTTACTAGGATCAGTGGACTCGATCCAAGGTGCCTGGATTCATCCTGCTGATTCCAGATGGTCACCTTAATTCCAGCATTCTGACATCGAAGGAGCATGTCCTGCTTGAGGACCAATAAAGGGAGCACTACCACGGTTGTTCGTGCACCAGGAAGCTGGCAGGGCAGAAGATAGAGTAGGCTCTTGCCCTCATTTGTTCGAAGAACTGCAACCACTTGACTAAAACCCTGGATGATATACTGCAAGGCTTGTTGCTGATTACTGGTTTGATACTGCGCTTCTGGTCCATACATGCGCTTTAGAATGGTCTGCGCCTGCTCCATAGTCCAGCGCTGTTGACTCTGTCGTGGTTCGTGGCAACGATGAAATCGTTGAACTAGTGTGGACTCAGTTGCCTCACTCCGCACTCGCTTGGAAGGACTCTCATCCCATTCCCACTCTATATTGACGTTGGCTGGTTGCAAGGACTGAGTGAATACAGCAGGCAGTCGTCTTTTTAATAAGCTAGGTGTAGAGTACTGCGAGGGCTGTTTGATTAATTGATGCCAGATCTCGCTAGCTTGGCGGAATTCTTGAAGACCAGCATCGGTGAGACCGGCTCGAAAATTGATGGTCCCTCCATAGATCTGATTCCCAGTATGAGGTGTATGTGCAGCCTGATAATGGAATACCGCAGCCATACTGCCATTGTGATCCTCTATAAGGTCATCTTCATTATCAAGAGAATCCTCAATAAACTGTGACGCAAGAGTTCTAAACTTCTTAATGGCAATCCCAACAGTGATCTGGCGCCAGGCTCGAATATGAATCTTCTTACCAAGGATCTGCTCTCCAGTCCGGATCACGGTCCGCGTAAGATGATTATCAGACCAAGGCTTTGTCGTAGAGGCCCACAGGTAGTCACAGAGTGGAGTGGATGTGGAAGAATGCATAGTTTGCACCTGGTGCTGTAACCACTGTCGGAAGGGCATAATTAAGATGAGAAACTGCGTAACTAAGTGTCCTACTTCTGGGAGAAGAAACCGGGCGGGCCATCGAGAGGCATTAGTACGATGACGACTCTTATGATAATCCAGAATAAAGAGCATTTGACCATCATGGAGGAAGAGATCGCGAGTATGCAGGAGGGTGTTGCGCCATCGAATTCCTAGGAACTCAGTGCGTCGCGCTTGCTGGCCAGATCCAATAAAGATGGGACGAGTAAAGCCTCTAGGATCGCTGGATAGTTGCTTCGTACTGTTCTACCATCTTGGGTGAGATCCGCCAGGTCTGATCACACCCAACTCCCAAAAGATTGGAAACAGAACTGCATCCTGACTGACTCGACGGAAGAGCCAGTCCTGATAGGGTACTACGTAGGCATGATTGCGAGAATCTGTGAGAAAGGATGCACCAGCTTGTGTAGCATCCCAGTTATCCATCAGATTACTAAGATCAAATTGAGGGATCTCAGTAGCCGGCCGTGCTGGGCCGGATAAACACAACTCTTGCTCGAAGATGGCCTGCGCGGTAGAGATGCCCTCGCGGATCAGTCGAGAGAGTTCCAACAAGGACAGACTTACATCTTGGAATGTAATGACTTGGCCCTCTCGATCCCATCGTACTTGAGCAGGGGGGACCTCACTCATTGCAATCCGGAATGCATACAGTCGATTCTCCAGTAGCTCCGCCACGGGTCCCTTGGTATCATTGATAGCCATCGATCGCGGTGTCTAATAATAATATCTCCAAGATCCTGAGTAGGATGGTTCTGTTGTTCTAGGATAGAAAGGGCTAGGATCCAGATCTGACAGTTATAGATCAGTTGTGAGAGAAAGGAGGTGTATTGCTAACTGTCATCCACTGTTTCTTATCTGGTATCCAGAATAAAAGTGCTGCAAAGGAGACCAGGATAGAGTTAAAGGCTCGCAAAGAGACTGACTGTTGGATAATCTCAGGCAAAATGCAAGGGTTGTTTATCCATCTCCTGCTGGAGTTGATGGAGAGCCTCATCATTATTCTGCTCTAATTCTTAGTTGGTGACTTAGATTCTTAGCAGTAGTGATCACGTCATCCCAGGTAGACTTCTGACCCTCTGTTGGCAGAAATAAAGGATTAGGAAGGAGCTGGTCATCCATTACTCGACTCCAATAACAGATCAACCTCTGCCAGGTCTGAATGTACCGAGAGCGACTCTGAGGATTCTGGAGAGGCTGGATAGGATTCTGCGAGATCTCTCCTCGCGCAAAGGTATTGAGAAGTCGAGCATTGTAGCGACTTAGCCGTGGGATGTCACTAACAGGGTTGTGATGTAGTAGCTGTTCTGTCTGTCTCCAGATTCGGTCCACGCTGGCGCAGATGAGATCTAATCTTGTCTCATCATGATTGGGAAGTCGATAAAGATCTCCCACCGTTTCTAGATCTAATCCAGTAAGGTGAACATGAATACCAGTGGTTCGCAACCATGGAGTAATTTCAGAGATATGCTGACTGTCATTCACAGTATATGACACAGAGTTCTGAGTTTGAAATGTGTGGTATTCCTGGAGAAGAGTATCCAAGGAAGGTAGATCATTTGTAGTAAGAGTAGATGTGATAGATGGAGAGACACGTGGTAAGGAGAATAGATTAGCTGGTACTACGGTAAAGTAACGAATTTGTTCCTTTTCCTGAAATAATGTTTGAAGATGTGCATGATTCCAAGGCATTATTCCTTGACTTTTGCGCCATCCATGTGCCTGGTTATAATGCTGTCGTATACGATCAATATTGCGAGATCGATAGGAACAGGTTTCTATATGACAGAGAAAACCTTGTACGGTCGGAAGATCATTGATCTCGGTAATTCCATCTGTAGGATATATCACTTCATCCAAGTTATTTGCAATCAATTGATAGTCTGGATACTGTTCGATTTCCCGTCGTTGTGGTCGTTTAATATGATGTTTTTGAAGAAGATGTTGGGGAAGATTATGGCGAGTATAGCATGATCCATGATCAGTGCAAAGAATTACCCGCCAGTTTGTAAGGATACGAAGATAGGAGGGGAAAAAGTGCAATTGCTCTCCTAACTCCAGAGATATTGAGTTATCAGAAGAATGAGACATAATTGAGGATAAGAGGAATATGTTGGAGTGAAAATATTTACTCAAAAATAACTATGACTGAGATACAAATAAAAAAGACTTTTGAAATTGATTTCCCCTGATCCATGAATGAAGCTAGCCATATTTATCTTAGCTCCCGAAACTTTTTCTAGCCGTAACCCTGAGCTACGCCATGGCTGAGTACAAACTATAGATAGATCTCTTTACTCTAATCTTTCTTTCAAATTCTCCATTTAATCCCTAACCGAAATTTTTCACTTCAATCTCTCTTCTTCTTTTATATCCTCTCTTTTGATATTAATCTCTTTATATCTTCTCACTTCCTTCCCTCTTCTTTATCTTTATACTTCAATCTCTTCCCTCTTCTTTATCTTTTACTTTAATCCCTTCCCCTCATCCAATCCATTCTAAACTTTCTTTCTCTGAATCTGATATCTCTTCTGATCTACTATATTCTCTCTCTATTTCTCCCTCTCTTAAAAATTCCTCCTCCTTTCATCCTCCCTATTCTCTTTCCTTCCACCTTTTATCATACCTCTTTTAATACTCGAACCCTCTTCAACTCACCACCACTATTCTATAAACTCTGATTTATTAATCTGATCGTATTATACTTTCTTATTTACTCTTCTATCTTCTAATATTAATACTATCTCTCTTCTTCTCTTTATACTACTATCCCTAACCCTATCTCTCCTTCACATTATTATCTCTAATTCTATCTTCCCTTTATACTACGGATCCCTATCTCTTCTTTACACTATCATCTTCTCTTCTTTACACTATCATCTCTAATTCTATCTTCTTTTCATATTATGATCCTGAATTCTATTCTTCTAATATATGATTAACCATATTTCTATCCTTCTAACATACTACCATTTCTAATTCTATCCTCTGAATATATTCCCATTCCGAATCCAATTCTATCCTTTATATTTCTTGATCTTTCTTCTTTATCTTTGATGGAAATTGCTCCTACTATCGAATCTATTCTCTTCTATATATATCCTCTTTCTTATTCACTCCCTTAAATTCTAACCCTAAAACTCCATTCCCATGCTCCTTCCTCTTATATATATTTCTCTTGAATCATGCATTTCTTCTCTTAATATCTGGACCCGGCCCCCAAAAATATATATTTAAAATATATAATCCTTAATCCCTATTCTTCATGGTATTTTGATGCTCTATTCCACTCCACCATATATATCCTACCACCGCCAATACCGGGAAATCACCCCTATAAAAATCCAAAATCCATCATATGAATATAAATATATAAAATACATCCATCTTTCAATAAATTAACATAATGGAACTGTCACCTGGCTTACTGACTGAATGGTCAACTGATCCTCTTGTTAAACCGTCAACTGGCCCGATTACTTAACTGCCAACTGGCAACTGACTAAACTGCCCACTGGCAACTGCATAACCGCCAACTATTAAATGGTTGAACTGTCAACTGCCAACGCGCTTCCTGCCTGAACCGTTAACTGGCCACTTGCATAATCGCCAACTGTCAATTTGCTTAACCACCAACTGCCAACTGGCTAACCACCAACTGCCCAACTGCCCAACTTACTCAACTGCCAACTGGCTAAACCCCCAACTGTCAATTTTCTCAACTACCAACTGTCAAATCATTGAACCGCCAACTGTCAATTGATTAAACCCCATTTGTTAACTTTCTCAACCGCCAGCTGGCAAATGGCTAAACTGTCAACTGGTTACTGCCTAAACCGCCAACTGTCACATGGCTGAACTGGCAACTGGCAACTAGCTTTCTTCCTCAACCTCTTTGCCTGCTCCATTACTGACTTGCTTAACCACCAACTGGCACTGGCTAAACCGCCAACTGGCTGACTTGCTCAACTGCCAACTGCCAACTGGCCCTACCGCCAACTGTCAACTGCCAACTGCCAACCCACTCAACTGTCAACTGTCAACCGTCAACCGCCAACTATCAACTTGCTGAATTGTTACCCGACTTACTTACCGAACTGTCAACTGGTGAAACCGCTAACTGCCAACTGCCTAAATCGCCAACTGTCAACTTGCTTAACTGACAACCGTCACCTGCCACCTGGCTCAACTATGAACTTGATGAACGGTAAACTGGCTTCCTGGATGAACTGCCAACTGTCAGCTTGCTCAACTGCCAACTGGCTGACTGGCTAAACCACCAATTCGCTGACTTACTCAACCGTTATATGGAAATTTGCCCTGCCGCCAACTGTCAATTGGCTGAATAACAACTGGCCCGCCTGCTTAACTGCCGACTGGCTAACTTGATAAACCACCAACTGCCAACTGGTTAAACCGCCAACTGTCAAATGGCTCCACCGTCAACCGGCTCTCCTTTCTCAATTGGCAATGCCCTTCCTGGCTGAACCATCAACTGGCTTTACTCAACCATCAATGCCTTTGCTGGCTCTACTACCAATCGCCATCTCGATCAATCTATATATATTCCATCATATATACGATCCTAACCAATATACCACTCCCACAATCAATATATATAACCAACAACTCCACCATGCCAATCGATATAAACCCACATCCAATGCATTCTTTATATATGCCTTGGATTGACTCCTCATTGGTTACTATAATGAATCGCTTTCTCCACCAATCCACATAACTGAACCTTCACTGGTTAACCTGCTAAACTACAAACCAGCTTCTTGGCTCCACTGCTAACTGGCTCCCTCGCTCAACTGCCACTGGTCAACGAGCTCAATTACCAATGGGCTCCCTGATGGAACCGCCAATTAGTAACTGGCTGGATCGCCAACTGTCATCCTGGCTCAACTGGCACTGTCATCCTGGCTAAACCACCAACTGTGATGGACGCTCAAGGCCCAGAAACAACTTCATTTCTAAGCGTAGCAGTATCGACGAAGAAAACTAAGTGTGAAGAAGAAGAAGAAAGGGGAAAACTGGCGCTGAGCCTTGAGGCTCTCCAAATACACTCTGTCATGGGATGGAGGCCTTATGGGGAAAGCGGTCTAAAAAGGCAGAATTGTAAGATCCTATCAACCAACTTGTTTGTAACTTAGGCCTTCCCTTCCTCTTCTCCCAAGCTTAGGATTATCATTAGAATAGGCTTATTGAGACGTCACACCAACTGTCAACTTACTTGACTGACAATTGGCAACTTGCTGAACCGCCAACTGTCGACTTTCTGAACCACCAACTGTCAACTTGACCAACGGCCAATGGCCCACTTGCTCAACCACTAACTGTCTTACTGGTTCAATCGCCAACTGTCTTACTGGTTTAATCGCCAACTGTTTTCCTGATTTAATTGTTAATTGTCTTACTGGCTCAACTAGCACTGTCATCCTAGCTGAACCGCCAACTGTCAACTTGCTCTGCCATCCACTACCAGCTTGCTCTGCCGTCCCGGGTCAACTCGCTTACCTGGCAATTATCAATTTCTCTGAACTGCCAACTGTCAACTGGCTCAACCCCCAACTGTCAACTTCCTTAACTACGAACCGCCAACTGTCGAATTTCTCAACCGCCAACTGTCAACTTGCCCAATCGTCAACTGTCAACTGTCAACTGTCAACAGTCAATAGTTAACAGTCAATGGTCAATAATCAATAGTCAATAGTTAATGGTCAACAGTCAATGATTAATGGTCAACGGTCAATAGCAACTATCAACTGGCAACTAGATCAACCCTTAACTTTCGGCTTTCTTAACCACAAACTGTCAATTTGCCCTGCCAGTGACTGGCAATTTGTTTATCTACCAACTGTCAACTTGTCTGCCGGCGACTGGCAACTTGCTCGACTGTCAACTGATAACTCGCAACTAGCAACGTGCTCAACAACCGCCAACTGTCAATTTGCTCAATCGTTAACTAACAACTGCGAACTGCCAGCTTGCTTAATCATCCACTGCTAACTGTCAAATGGTTAAACCGTCAACTGTCACCTTGCTTAACCGACAATGAGCAACTTGCTGAGTCGTCAACTGTCAACTGTCAACTGAACCGGCAATTGGATTAACCGTCAACTATCAACTGTTAACTGGCAACTGGCAACTGGAAATTGGATCAACAGTCAACGGTAAACTGTCCACTGTCAACTGGCAACTGGATCAACTGTTGACTGGCAACTTTCTCGACCATTAACTGTCAACTTGCTCAACTACTAACTGTCAACTGGCTCCCTCGCTCCACGACCAACTGGCCAACGGGCTCATCATCAACAACCTTCCTAGCTGAACTGTCATCTGGCCAACTGTCAACTTGCTCGATCATCAACTGTTAACTGTCAACTGGCTCAACCGCCAACTATCGACTTTCTCAACCACCAACTGTCAACTGGCTCAACCGTCAACTGTCAACTGGCTTCCTCGCTCTACTATTAACTGGAAACGCACTCAATCATCAACGGGCTTCCTGGCTGAACCGCCATCTGGCACCTTGCTCAACCGCCAACTCTCAACTTCCTCTGCCGGCGACTGGCAACTTGCTCAACTGTCAACTGTCAACTTGCTAAACTGACAACTGGCAAGTGACAACTGGCAACGTGCTCAACAACCGCCAACTGTTAACTGGCTCAACCCTCAACCGTCGACTTTCTCGACCGCGAACTGACAACTGTCAACTAGCTCAACCACTAACTTACCAGTTTGCTCAACTATCACCTGTCAACCATTAACTCAATCAACTGCCCAATTGTTTAACCGCTAACTGTCAACTGGCAACTGTCAACTGCCAACTAGTAACTGGTAACTGCCAACTGCCAACTGTTATCAACTGGCTAAGCCGCCAACTGTCAAGTGTTTGAACTGCCAACTGCCAACTGTCTCCCTAGTCAAACCATTCACTCTCAACTAGATTACTTACTGAACTGCCCTCTGGCAACTTGCTGAACTATGGACTGGCTTACTAGCTCAACGGTCAACTATCAACTGGTTTACTGGCTGTTGCTTAATCATTAATCGCCAACTGCTAATCGACTTTCCAGCCTAATTACTAATAGCCCTGTTGAATCGCTAATTCAATCAATAGTTCCAAGCTGTAGTATACAACTTCGTAAACTAATATATATAACTAGTCAATATATGAACCCGGGACAGAATCTGTCAACGATATATATAACATAGATGGTTGCATTGACTATGATCTATCTACGCGATATGGGTGGAATTGGAGGGACTGTGATATAACCTCTTCAATGTTAACTCTGTAAACACTATCAAACGAAATTAGCGGACTAAACTGAACCTTTTGCAGGCTCCAGAAGCTGTTGGAATACATGATAAGCCACCCAGGCAGCATTCGATCCTTCAACCCCAAATGTCGTTCGCTTCTGCCCTAGCCAAAGCATATATGCTGCCTCATTGGATTGTACGTGCTCACCACCAAGACCAGGCAGCAAGCCTTCCGTCCAGGCCTTGATCTGATAGATCGCCCAGCAAGCTTGCATGACGAGATCAGGATAGAGGCAGGTTCCCTGGCCCTGTTGACTGCATACTGCTTGTGGATTATAGCAACGAAAGCACCCGGCATATCGCTGCATCCAGCCTTGAAACTGCTTTCCTTCCTGCTGTGCCCTCTTTTTTGCCTCAAGAAAGTCCTGTCGATAAGATTCCAGCAGTTGATAAAGGATGCTTTTTCGTGTCAGCAGA
>NW_002990116.1:21091-36076 GCF_000003125.1 Talaromyces stipitatus ATCC 10500
ACCATTAACTCAATCAACTGCCCAATTGTTTAACCGCTAACTGTCAACTGGCAACTGTCAACTGCCAACTAGTAACTGGTAACTGCCAACTGCCAACTGTCTCCCTAGTCAAACCATTCACTCTCAACTAGATTACTTACTGAACTGCCCTCTGGCAACTTGCTGAACTATGGACTGGCTTACTAGCTCAACTGTCAACTATCAACTGGTTACTGGCTGTTGCTTAATCATTAATCGCCAACTGCTAATCGACTTTCCGGCCTAATTACTAATAGTTCCAAGCTGTAGTATACAACTTCGTAAACTAATATATATAACTAGTCAATATATGAACCCGGGACAGAATCTGTCAACGATATATATAACATAGATGGTTGCATTGACTATGATCTATCTACGCGATATGGGTGGAATTGGAGGGACTGTGATATAACCTCTTCAATGTTAACTCTGTAAACACTATCAAACGAAATTAGTGGACTAAACTGAACCTTTTGCAGGCTCCAGAAGCTGTTGGAATACATGATAAGCCACCCAGGCAGCATTCGATCCTTCAACCCCAAATGTCGTTCGCTTCTGCCCTAGCCAAAGCATATATGCTGCCTCATTGGATTGTACGTGCTCACCACCAAGACCAGGCAGCAAGCCTTCCGTCCAGGCCTTAATCTGATAGATCGCCCAGCAAGCTTGCATGACGAGATCAGGATAGAGGCAGGTTCCCTGGCCCTGTTGACTGCAAACTGCTTGTGGATTATAGCAACGAAAGCACCCGGCATATCGCTGCATCCAGCCTTGAAACTGCTTTCCTTCCTGCTGTGCCCTCTTTTTTGCCTCAAGAAAGTCCTGTCGATAAGGATTCCAGCAGTTGATAAAGGAATGCTTTTTCGTGTCAGCAGAAGATGATGGTAGGATACGGCAGATCACGCAGGTGCCACGGAGCGCTTGGAGGAAATCCTCATACTGCTGTAATTGCCGGCTCTCCTGCTGGACCTGCTGGATTCGCATCTGAGATCCAATGGTCAGATCAAGGTCGACGTTCTCCTCTAGATCAGATGAGCTAGTCGTGGTAGAATCGGTGGAAAGAGATTCGGGATTTTCTTGGTGGAAGTGACATCGATCACAGAGAGGATCAGGCGCGCTGCAGGCTACTGCCACCCCATCAAGGAAGGAGCTCATAGCAGCGACTCGACAGTCTGGCTGATCTAGAACAGCATGCATAGCCTGTACATCAGAGGAGATTGCATGCCCAGGCCGACTAGACTTGCTAACACTCCAGGATGGAGGGAGTAAGATGATCGAACGACCGCCCTGTTGGTCACGTCCTAGGCGGCCTGCCTCCTGTGTAAAGTCAATGAGACTGGATGGGGCTCCGAGATGGATAACAAGGCGGACTCGTGGGTGATCAATTCCCATCTCAAAGGCAGAAGTGGCAACGATCCAGTTTGGATTTCCATTACGCCACGTCTCAAGGGTTTGCGCCTTCTCTTCGCGAGTCCCAGAATCGGCATGGTAGAAGGGACACTCCAGAATCGTAGCTACTTCCTCCGTAATCGCCTGGGTTTGGCAGTAGAGGATTGCACGCTCTTTAGAGTCGAGTTGGGTGCGCTCTTTCTGGATCCAAGGAATCGCAAACTGGAAGAAGTCCTGATTCATAGGGCAGGAAATGACCCGATAGGATAGGTCACGGCGAGTGGTGAGGCTACGGATCAATCGTGCCCTAGAGAGTAGCATGGTCCGCTCAAATTCTGCCATCATGATGGGTGGTAGTGTGCCAGTGAGAAAGACCATCTGACACTGAATATCACGTAATGTAGGTAGTAGGGCCATTCGCTTGCGATAAGAAGAGGCGGTTAGAGTCAGATGACACTCATCAAATACGACACGATCAAGTTGATTGGCAAGCTGGAGCCGGAGAAGAAGGGTTCGGAAGTTGATGTGTACTGCCTGCTCAACGCTCACGAGGATCAGTGGACTCGATCCGAGGTGTCTTGATTCATCCTGCTGATTCCAGATGGTCACCTCAATTCCAGCATTCTGACATCGAAGGAGCATATCCTGCTTGAGGACCAATAAAGGAAGCACTACCACGGTCGTTCGTGCACCAGGAAGCTGGCAGGGCAGGAGATAGAGCAGGCTCTTGCCCTCATTTGTTCGAAGAACTGCAACCACTTGACTTGAACCCTGGATGATATACTGCAAGGCTTGTTGCTGATTACTCGTTCGATACTGCGCTTCTGGTCCATACATGCGCTTTAGAATCGTCTGCGCCTGCTCCATAGTCCAGCGGCGGTGACCCTGTCGAGGCTCATGGCAACGATGAAATTGTTGAACTAGTGTGGACTCAGTCGCCTGGCTTCGCGCTCGCTTGGAAGGACTCTCGTCCCATTCCCACTCTGTATTGACGTTGGCTGGTTGGGAGGACTGGGGAGTAAATAGAGTAGGCCATTGTCTTTTCAATGAGCTGGGTGTAGAATACTGTGAGGGCTGTTTGATAAGTCGATGCCAGGTCTCACTAGCTTGACGGAATTCTTGAAGACCAGCATCGGTGAGACCGGCTCGAAAATTGACTGTCCCTCCATAGACCTGATTCCCAGTATGAGGCGTATGTGCAGCCTGATAGTGGAATACCGCAGCCATACTGCCACTGTGATCCTCTGTGAGATCATCTTCATTATCAAGAGAATCCTCAATGAACTGCGACGCGAGGGTTCCAAACTTCTTGATGGCAATCCCAATAGTGATCTGGCGCCAGGCTCGAATATGAATCTTCTTACCAAGGATCTGCTCTCCAGTACGGATCACGGTCTGCGTAAGATGATCCTCGGACCAAGGCTTTGTCGTGGAGGCCCAGAGGTAGTCACAGAGTGGAGTGGATGTGCGAGAATGGGCAGTTTGCACCTTGTGCTGTAACCACTGTCGGAAGGGCATAATCAAGATAAGAAACTGTGTGACTAACTGTCCTACTTCTGGGAGGAGAAACCGGGCAGGCCATCGAGAGGCATTGCTGCGATGACGACTCTTGTGATAATCCAGAATAAAGAGCATTTGACCATCATGGAGGAAGAGATCACGAGTATGCAGGAGGGTGTTGCGCCATCGAATTCCGAGGAACTCTGTTCGTCGCGCTTGCTGGCCAGATCCAATAAAGAATGGGACAAGTAAGGCCTCTAGGAATCGCTGGACAGTCGCTTCGTACTGTTCTACCATTTTCTGCGAGATCCGCCAGGTCTGATCAGCGCCCAACTCCCAAAACGTTGAAAATAGAACTGTATCCTGACTGACTCGACGGAAGAGCCAATCCTGATAGGGTACCACATAAGCATGATTGCGAGAATCTGTGAGAAAGGATGCACCAGCTTGTGTAGCGTCCCAGTTATCCATCAGATTATTGAGATTAAATTGAGGGATCTCGGTAGCTGGCCATGATGGGCTGGATAAACACAATTCTTGCTCGAAGATGGTCTGTGCGGTAGAGATTCCCTCGCGGATCAGTTGAGAGAGTTCCAACAAGGACAGACTTACATCTTGGAATGTAATGACTTGGCCCTCTCGATCCCATCGTACTTGAGCAGGGGGGACCTCACTCATTGCAATCTGGAATGCATACAGTCGATTCTCCAGTAGTTCAGCCACGGGTCCTTTGGTATCGTTAAGTAGCCATCGATCGCGGTGTCTAACAATAATATCTCCAAGATCCTGAGTGGGATAGTGCTGTTGTTCTAGGATAGAAAGGGCTAGGATCCAGATCTGACAGTTGTAGATCAGTTGCGAGAGGAAGGAGGTGTAGTTGCTAACTGTCATCCACTGTTTCTTATCTGGTATCCAGAATAAAAGTGCTGCAAAGGAGACCAGGATAGAGTTAAAGGCTCGTAAAGAGACTGACTGTTGGATAATCTCAAGGCAAAATGCAAGGGTTTGTTTATCCATCTCCTGCTGGAGTTAATGGAGAGCCTCATCATTATTCTGCTCTAATTCTTGTTGGTGACTTAGATTCTTAGCAGCAGTGATCACGTCATCCCAGGTAGACTTCTGATCCTCTGTTGGCAGAAATAAAGGATTAGGAAGGAGCTGGTCATCCATTACTCGACTCCAATAATAGATCAACCTCTGCCAGGTCTGAATGTACCGAGAGCGACTCTGAGGATTCTGGAGAGGCTGGATAGGATTCTGCGAGATCTCTCCTCGCGTAAAGGTATTGAGAAGTCGAGCATTATAGCGACTTAGCCGTGGGATGTCACTAAATTGTAGTTATCCATTCTCGATTTCCATCCTGAAGAAACTGTTTGTGGCCTCCTTTCTCATATTTGCGCCGAGAAAAGATTCTCTTCTCTTTTGTCATTATCCCAAGCATAAAGCCTTTTTCATCCATGTTATAGATTTGTTCTGGAGCAAGATTATATTGCTTAATTTTCCGACCAAGAAGCTCAAAATATAACGCGTATTTCCATGCTTTATCTGCATTTTTCCTGTCCATGTCGAGGCCCGTGGAATAGTGAGAAATAACCTGGTCCGAATGAGACTTTAACCAGCGACTAGCCCAGTTCTTTCCAGGCTTTCTACCACATATATCTCTTGCAAAATTTGCCAGCATCGAATTCGTAGGTGGTAGGCCTTTTTCGGTAAGATGGTTTATCCATCTTATAAGTGCTTGAGATTGACCTTCGTTCAATAGTCGTTGATTGTTGTATTGTGCTTCTTTTGGGCCCGTAACCTTGCGAAAACGTTTTCTAAGATTTGACGGATCAACACCATATGTTCTTGCAATCAAAGCAACATTACGCTTTTCTCCTGGCTTTAAGGAATGTAAAGCTTCAAGTGCAAGCTCATATTTATCCATAATGGTTGATTTATCGCGCTTTGAAATAGACGCGATTTTTCGTGTTTTGAAGCAAAATCGGGCATCAGGTGATAACGGGTATCAGGCGGTGAAGGACGGTACCTGCTTGAGACTAGCGCCCGGTACCTCTCCTTTGACGATGTAAAAAGCTTCAAGACATAAAGAAGTCATCTCCCACTCAACACAGGTCTGGCATGTTGCTCTTTGGCGCTGTTGGTGACATGCAGAATTCATCTAGAATCTTGAAAGTATGGTCAAAGATGGGAATAGAAGTCTGAGAGAGCTGCAATCATATTCGAAGGGGACAATCCATCTGGTCTCATAGTGCCATGGTTCCTGAGGATGTCAAAGACAACATGGAATAAGATACTGTGTGAATACCGATCGTATGGTCAGAGAACATACACCTGTATATACAATCCAGCATATTACTACAATTTATAACTTATACAACATACATTTGTACGTATAATAATAAGTAGTTCCCTTTATTTAATGGGACCTGCTAATACAAATCCACTGCCCAAGCCACTGGGCGCTTTCATAACACTATGACTTTCCTGCGAATGTGATCTTCAATCACAAATATTGGTTAAGCATTGCCACATGGGGATAAAGTAGGCTCTGTTTGTGCTGGTTGGGGAGATGGTGACAGAGGTGGTGGTTGTGACTGGTCTCACAACAGTTGTGCAGTCATACTCATTGCCGTTGTTGCTGCTACCCAGGACATCGCCCGAGTCCTCCTGAACGAACGTGGAGGTCTGATCACAGAAGGTAGTCTGGCTGTTCGTACTCTTTAGATCCTCACCAAATGGATGTGTATCATTGATTACGATAGGATTAGACAGTCCATCGTAATTGATAGCCAGAAATGAGTAGTCAGAATCGCTGTAGTCAATAGCGAGTTGTATGATTTCAAATCCAGTCTTGGCGGCTTGAGAGCTAGTTGTTGTGGATGTAGGGGTGACTGTAATCGTATAACCAGCCCAGCGTGTGGCGTCCCAGACACTTCGCTGGCTAACAATGCTAGCAGAAATAGAATCCATGACAGATGCTGCCTCTGTTGGCTGCGACACAAACATGAAGCTATTAGTGATAGTGGAATACGTTCCAGTTGTACTGATGGTCGTTGTCGTCGTGGACGGAGCCACTGAGCATCCTTCAGTGGTGTAGCATTCCGTCTAGTAGTGTGAGTATTTTAGGAGATCCGGAACAGGGCCTCAACTTACCGTAGTAGTGGTAGACGTTGATGTCATTCCGGATGTTGAAAAGCTTTTTATAAACACAGTGCAGATATCGGCCGTCTCCATCGAGCTGCAATCATCATTCGTATTATCAGTGCCAATGGTGCCAGTACTTCCACCACCGCCACCGCCACCCTCAACGATGCAGGGACCTTGTTGAGCTCGCGTCAGTACCAACTCAGACCAGTATATCGTCGATTACTTACCATCACTACAACCGGGACCGCAATATTCCAAACCACAACCTCCGCCGCACCACCAAAGACCGCAGCCCCCATCACAACCGAAAAACCCACACTTCCCATCACAACCGAACAGCTCGCAATTCAGATTGCCGCAACCTTGACAGTCACCGTCACTTGAGGAAGAGTCCGTCGGCGGTGCGATGACAACATTGATTGGAGGAATGGTAATCGAGGGTTCCGCATCCGCAACAGTAGGCTGCGGCTGGATGGTGATAGGGTGCGATGTGCTAGGAAATATGGGAACAATAGTGGTTCCTGTTGAGGACTGCTGGCCCCCGGACCCTGACGAAGTCGACGTAAGGCTTCCGTGGCCGATACAATAGTAATAATTAAGCCAGACGCCGCTGGAACAACCGGTGCCGACGTCAGGATTCCAAGCTTCAAAGTCCGAAGCAGCAATATCGTATGTTGTTTCAATACTCCAGCAAGAGTCGCCGCTCTGAACCTGGTAAAATTGAGTGCAGCCTTCAGTCATGTCTGCCGCAATCGGCGACGGCGTCACGACGGCGGACGCTGTGATGGTTGTGGAGGGAGGAGAGGTAATAGTACCTGTGGATGAGGATGTCCCTGTCACCTGATTCTCTGCAACTACAGTATAATTGACTGTAACTTGGGGAAATGGAGTGACCGATCCGGGCAAGTTCAACACAAGAGACGGCGGTGTAACGCTTGGTACCGGGTTCAAGGCACCGAATGTTTGATTGTTGGCAATGGTCACGGGCCAGAAAGGAACGACAGATAGCGGAAATTCAGGAACCGGGATCGTGGTGGTCGTTGTGGTGACGCCTCCATTGGAACTGACGAGCAACGTAGTGGTGATTGCTGGCCAACTGACTGTCGTTGTAGTTGGTAATGGGAAGGGTGGTAAGATAAATGTACACGGTGGCTGGCAGGAAATTTCGGGCGAATCACTGTCCCAAATTTCAGGTAGCACATATACCTTTCCACTTCCTCCAGCCGGGAAGAGATTAGTAGAATTAGAAACAGAATCTAAGAAAGTGTTAGTCATTGATGTGACGCTCAAGTAGGTGACCAATTAATAATCTTACCAGAAAGGCCCCCAGTGTGATCCTCGTCAACAGCCCATGCAAATACTCTACGATCACAGGAAATTTGGATATTAGCAAGCAGGTCACTTTGTGAAGCGTTTCATTCTGTACGTGAACTTACCCTCCCATGCACACTGAATTTGCAAAATCCAGCTTCATTTGAAGAGTTTCAGCATCATCATAAGCAACCCATTGATCATCATCATAGACAGCGATCTTAACAGCTGCAGCAGAATCAAGCCACACCGTTGGGTTTCTTGACGGATCATCGATAATATCCATGATTTCATCATAAGAAAGCATGCCCTCTGTGCGAGAGCATGGACCTGCCTTAGCTAATTCATTGTTAGATCTCCATCCTTACACAAGAATCAATTTGGTCAATGCCTCGATGACTTGAACATACCTCCGGATGTGAATGGGCATCCAGGCGCAGTGCATGAAGAATCTTTCAGTGTGTAACCTAATCACCATGAGAAACAATCCAAAATATTGATGGAATGGATGGAATACATACTACGGCCATAATAGCCAAGACCAAGGTTCACTTGGCTAGCCGTGATGTTATTATGCCACAACAACTGCAACCCTGATTCAATCATGGTAAGATTGGTACTGGCATAGACATAGTTCCCGATCGAGGAAATTGTAGCATCCCAAGTACCATAGATATCATAGGACATAAAATTGAACTAGATGCCAATTAGATTGACTCTGTGAGCAATTGGGAACCGCACACTCACCCAATCAATCGTTTTCGCAATATTGACAATATCAAAGTACTGAAGATACCAGTACGAACTTGGTAGGGTGATAGACAACCCATAGTAGTCCCCAAGAGTGGACCGCACATTCTGTAGAAACGAAACAAAATTGGCGTAGTCAGCATCATTTCCGAATCGCTCCGGTGCACCGGGATATTCCCTAAAGATAAGTCAGTAAAGCAGGAGAACAACGCAATTGAGCTCTGGGATTAAAGGAGTACCAATCAAAGTCGACGCCGTCAAACCCATATGTTCCCAAAAACGAAACGAGAGAGTCAAGAAAAGCTTTCTGTGCCGTAGAGGATGCGGCAAGATCAGAAAAGACATTGGAATATTCCCCTGGGTCGTTCATTGCCCATCCACCAATAGTGATCCACGTTTCTACACCATACTGCTTGAGAGTAGTGAAGCGAGCGTAGAGATCAGTTTGGTTAGATTCCATTGGCGTGATCTCATAAGTATCTGGATCAATGTATAGGAAGGAGAAGATCAAGTGTGTGTAAGCTCCAACAGGGATCTAACATAGTTATTAGCAACAGTCATGTCAGTGTTCTCCAGGATCAGTGTACTTCTTCTGGGGTCATCGCTGCGCAGAAAGCGTTAGCAGAAGAATATGCACAATAATTCGAGAGAATCTTACTATTACAAGGATTATCCAGATTAAAGGCTTCGTAGTAGCCGATTCGCCGCGTGACAGACGAATTACCAGAGCAAGAAGGAGAGGGCCATGTCGTACTTCCGCAGAAATCAGACGACGTGCCACCTAATCGATCAAATGAATCTTGCTGTCTTAGTCAAAACAAAGCAATATTTGGTTGCTTACAAAATCCATATTCACTGCAGCAAACGTTCAATGGACAAGACTGGGCAGACGAATAGTTGGATGCTTTTGGAAGGGAGTCAGCAAGCGATATCATCTAAGACACTGCCAGGTGTATATCTGCTAGTAGGGGATGATTCATACCCCAAGTCTCACCCCAGCCTGGATATACACCAGGATTACATTCAGCCAACTGTGCACATGTGCCATTGGTGCTGGCTCCTGCAATACAAGTACTGCCACAGTAGTCGGGGCCATATCCGCAAACCAGGGAGACACTTGAGCAGCAGCCCTCAGTGCAGGGATTATCCTCTGAGCATGTCCCATCTTGTGCTCGAACTTTGGAAAGTAGGAGCAACAGCTGAAGAGCTGTTACCAGCGCCTGAGGGGGCTTCATTGGAAGAATCTCACTACGGAGAAGAGAGGAAGGAAGTCAAAGGCAAACGAACGAAGGTATAGTTATCAGAAAGACTCTGTCAGCTAAAAGATCGGGAAAAGTTTCCCAATATTAATAATGTCCATCATTCACGATACAAGCTTTTTCCTTAGAACATGTATCTGTACGTATCGAGATCCTCGTGCCGATAGATACTATAGCCCGGAAGTAGAAACCATTAACTCCAAGACCCAATGCCGCTCGAGCACAGCTCAGTACTAGAGAGTTTGCGCTTGTGGGTCTTACTTCCTGAATTATGGAGCAAGTCTACCGCACTTTCACAGGAAGGTGGTGAAATAATTAGAAATTACTTTACAGCGAGGTTACATTCTCAGCGGAGCTTTCAAGTCACTAGCAAAGTATTCGTGGCATAATATTGAGACTTTTCCTCCCATCGTGACAGGCCAATTGAAGAGCAAGGTAGCATCGCAGCTAGCGGATAGTTATAGTTTTGAAGCCAGAGGGCGTAGAGCCATGAGTCGGATTGGGTGATGTTATGCACTAGGAAATTTGCAATTTTAAAAAGATCAAAATTAATCTCCATTGAAGCACCAGGCGAAGAGGTTTAATGTGGAAATATTCTGCAGGACATCCGGATATTTCCGAATAAACAGCTACCTAGGTACCTAGGTATTCAAAAATAACTAAATGGGTCCATACTATCCAGCCTATAATCCCAATATACGTACCTCCAATGGGGTATTCACATTAGCTAAACGCTCTTTTGGCACTGCTTGCCTGTGTGTACATAAAAGGTCCTAGATACGTGTTCTGTTGTACAAGATAAATCTCGAGCCAAGTCATAAGCTGCATAGTTACTAACTTATTAAGTTGTCTAATTGTCTAATCGATTAGCTCGGTGAGGCTTGAGCTTGTTTTTAGGCTTGCCTTGTCAGCTTAATCAATATGACTACTGCAGGGGCTAGTGCGAAAATCGCCGAAGCCAGTTAAGCAATTGAGATATTAGTACCCAGTACGATAGTGTGAAACCGACGAAATAGACTAGGATGACTGACTTTGTCCTAGTGCGTATAGTACTCTTTACTCCCGTACTAACATTGATGAATGCAGCTTTCGCAAAAGAATCCCTCGGAGAGATTGTTTGAGCGTTTGTCGTTAAGCCAGTGCCACTATTCACCAAGGATGGCGGCGCAGCGGGTAAATTGATTCTCGGTTAAGTAGTAAGCCTCATAAGTTGTCAGTTGTAACTAGTCCACATCCCATGCCAAATATGTATTTGAAAATAGGTTACGTTTGAGAGAAAGCCGAGTTGCGTACCCCATTTATGGATCATTCAACTGGCAGATCCGTGGATACTTGTTACGGGCTAGTCCCGCCTAATGCTCACTATAAGGGCATGCTTGAATAGAAAAAGTAACATGAGGAAGGAAAGAGAAAGAAGACAACAAGTCCGTCACGCGCATACAATCTCATATAGGCAAGGAGAATCAGGAGCTTCCGGCGGCCTTCCTTCTGGAATTCCGGTTTAACGGATGTTGAGTGCCCGGTTGTGCTACGGACTTCTCTCTCGAACTCCGGTTCCAACGGATATCGGGTGTCTACTCGTGATCTGGGAATAGCTTCATGTTCGGGTCTGCTAGGGTTCGGCGAAGAGTGCTGTTGTCAATATCCGTGAGGGCTTCGCCCGAACATGCTCATGAGGTCAGCTCATAACAATACTACTGCTATATACAGCAATCTACTCCGTACAGAGTAGTACTATGTATATTAGCGCTTTTTTTTTTCCTAGGCAGGTTTGCTTTGCCTTTTCGCGCGTGGTCCCGTTTTGTTTCCGGCTAACTAGGGCTAAGGAAATGCATGCGTTAGGGTTCGTTGAAATCAGCGCTAAATCAGTTAGATCAAACTTTGTGTACTACGGAGTACATAGTACGCCCGAGGTCTGTGGAGCATGCTAAGTCTATTAGGGACTAGTGCCAACGTAAGAAGACAATAAGACGACCTCAAGCTTTTGTGTTACGAATCAAGTCTGCAGGACACTAAAGCATACTAAAGCAGAAAAGGAAAGGTTGCAAATTACAAGGAAATGCTGTTACGGGTCACAAACAGTAACAGGTATTGACCAATAAGGGAGGAGGACCTGATGAATCACGTGATGATAGGAAAGATATACCGTTATCTTATCAGAGATAAGAATATACGAAACAACGGGATATCATTGGAGGATATCGTATACTTTATACTGTATACTTGCAAAAGTATACGATATACGATATACAGAACGTGGAGGACTGGATATATAAGGACACTCTTTTACCATCATGTATTTAGTTCTTCATAGCTCTTTGATCTAAGTCACTTTGACATGAGTCACTCGAATACAACAGTGAGAGTCAGTGTGACGTCTCAATAAGCCTATTCTAATGATAATCCTAAGCTTGGGAGAAGAGGAAGGGAAGGCCTAAGTTACAAACAAGTTGGTTGATATGATCTTACAATTCTGCCATTTTAGACCGCTTTCCCCATAAGGCCTCCATCCCATGACAGAGTGTATTTGGAGAGCCTCAAGGCTCAGCGCCAGTTTTCCCCTTTCTTCTTCTTCTTCACACTTAGTTTTCTTCGTCAATACTGCTACGCTTAGAAATGAAGTTGTTTCTGGGCCTTGAGCGTCCATCACAGTCAGCAAGGCATTCTAACTCGTACGGGCACCAGGCTGTACGGGGGATCTCTTCTATCTTAGTTTGTTACTGTTCCCAAGCACCGTCCCATTACCGTTTGTTACTTCGTTACATACCATCCACTACGCTCCACTATACTATTGGTCGGAACCTGTGCGAGGTTCAATTATCCTAACGTATCACGACGCACCGCTGTTAGAACTAAGGTGGATCCAGGTCCGTGACATTTTGGTTGTGGAATATTTTACGTACGCTGCGCTGATTCAGTAAAATTAGTACGGACTACGAAGTACGGACTGCGGAGCCATAAGTACTACGTAGAATAAAGTCAATCATACTAGGGAATGCAAGTTTCAACGCCACGGAGTTCACAAAATGAGGTTTTCACAAACTCGAAATTGCATCCTCTACCTGTCGACAAATGGAGTCTATTTAGCCTTGGGCCTTAGGGTACAAATCTTATACCCGTTCCAAGCTCACATTCACGCTTGTATTCGCTCCTATATTTGCGCTCATGTTCGCCCTAATATCGAAGCCTGTCTGGGAGCCCAGATTCAAGTCCATATAACCCTATTAGCTCATATACACATGTTTGTCTGTTAGTGTAGGTGTTGGAATATGTGCTCGTCAAGCACGTCGGTCAAAAATTTTGGTAAAAATAAGTAGCTAGTAAATTTGAACGTGGACAGTGGACACACTCCGTAGAAATCAACTTAAATAAGCATGTCCGCAAATGTACTTCCTGACTTACTTGTCGCGTCGCCTCCCCCCACCCTAGACCGGGTGGTGGTCGGCCCGGACTCAAGGGCCACCCGGACTCAAGGGCCAAAAATTTCAAAATCTCAACTTGGCATTTACAAACATCAAAACCAGAGCCAAAATGACCCCTAAATTATATAAAGAAGAGGAGGAATTGATTGCAAAGGCCCTCAGTGCGTGTCAACACGAAAAAAAGCCGAATTTTAGCAAATTATCGCGTGAATATGGGGTGTCTCGCAAAAAACTGTCCCGTCGGTGGCATGGCTTACCCTCTCGCTCAACACGCCCACCTACGAGGCGCCTACTATCTCTAGATCAAGAAAAGGCACTTATTCTATGGATTGAGTATCTAGATAATATAGGTGCGCCTCCTACGAATCAGCAAATTGAAGAAAGTGCGAATTATTTGCTCGGCAAAGATTTCAGTGGTCCAGGAGAGGCCCCTCGTGCCGGAAAAAATTGGGTACACGATTTTATCAAGCGCCTGCCAAAACAATATGTACGAATCGTTCAAAAGCCTCAAGAAAAGGAACGTACCGTTGCAGAGCATTATGGTGAGGTTGAGCGCTGGTTTATTGACCTCGAGCTCGCTATACAACAATACAAAATTCGCCCTCAAAATCTGTGGAACTTCGACGAGACCGGATTCATTGTTGGACAAGGAAAAGATGAAGCGGTGGTAACAGCATATCCAAAAACATCAAAAAGGGTATCTAGCCTGTCCTCTCGAGAATCAATTACTGTCATTGAGGGTATAAATGCCGAAGGAAAGATTATACCACCTTTATTGATTCCAAAAGGCAAGGTCCATTTGGAGGAATGGTACCGGCATATAAAAGATGACGACTGGCTAGTTGCACCTGCTTCGAATGGATTTATCACAGATGAGATCGCATTCGAATGGCTTCAACACTTTGACCACTTCTCTAGGCCCGGGGCCTTCCCGGATTGGCGGTTACTTCTTATGGATAATCATACAACCCATCTTACTATACAGTTCGTGCAATATTGTGAAATTTGGCACATTCGCCCATTCCGATTTCCGCCTCATTCTACGCATTTTTTACAACCGCTCGATGGAGTGCCATTTCAGCAATATAAACATGTTCATGGACGGGTTGTGAACAAGATTGCACGCTTGGGTGGCTTCGATTTTGATAAAAACGACTTTTTTGAAGAATTACGCGATATCCGGATAAAGACATTTACCACACGAACGATTCGGCACGGCTGGAGAGAACGAGGAATTTGGCCTCTTAATCCTCGGCTTATACTTGATATGATGCTTCAGCCAGAGGAAGCATTTGAAGCACTTGTTGCTGAAGGGGATGCACTAAAAATATATGGCGAGGCGGATGACACTATTCCCAGCTCACCAACTACAAAATCAATATCTCCACCATCAACGGCCGTAAAACTACGTCGCTATGTCAATAAGATTGAAAAATCGATTGACGGTATAAAGGATATTCTTGACGAAGTAAGCCCGGGCCTTTCACGCCGTATAAAAGTGGTTAATCAAGGCAGTCTCACCTTGGCCGAATTAGGCGATCTACACCGTGAGAGCTTTGCCAAGGTTCGTGATATAGCAACGCGCAAGAATCAAAAAACTACAAAGCGCCAAGTCAAAGCGAGTGGTGCACTCTATGTAAAAGATGCGAATCGCCTCATAAAACGCCGTCATGATGGGGATTTGTTGAAAATCTATAAGAGCCATGTCGTTGGCGTGCCGCAGCCGATGGAAGAAGTGGCTTCAACAGAGCCTCAAAACAGCGGGTTTTTCTTTGATACTCAGGGAGATAGGTGAACAATGCTTGTATTTAACACCTGTCTAGTTTTTATATGCAATTTATATGGCGTTGGTGGACTGTAAAACATTTTACATGAGACTTCATATTTTTTGGCCCTTGAGTCCGGGTGGCCCTTGAGTCCGGGCCGACCACCACCCGGTCTAGGGTGGGGGGAGGCGACGCGACAAGTACCTGGTTGGAATAGTGGGGCCTTCCCTGCGAGCTAGTGTAGCGAGAAGAAATTACAAGCATCTCATTGGTTTAATCAGCCGTATCAGCCGTTGGCTCGGTATTTATGGCTATCTATTGGTTTAGATAGCAGCAGATCCCTGCGGCCCGCTGGTGAACCGTGCGTCCCGCTTACCCTTTAGATGCGTTACTTACAGAATACCTAACTACCCGTCG
>NW_002990116.1:36096-47856 GCF_000003125.1 Talaromyces stipitatus ATCC 10500
GCGACGGGTAGTACATACGGAGTACGTATCCTATGACTTGCCCCGCTATAATTCGGCCAAATTGCGCGGCCGAGCCTAGGCATGTTCATACTAGTCTGGAATCCTTCCGCGATTCCTGTGTCTTTCAAGACTTGTCACAGTCTATCGTGACATCCGGACGCATCATCTCATCCTGATTTAACCTCTACCGAGGCTAATCTGTACTAGACTGTCACTCTCAAACTCACAGTGGTCTCTCGAGACTTGCGACCGCTCGTCGTGCCAATCGTCGTGCAGCGGAAAAAGGCAAATCAATAGAGATTTGCTAGCGCCATCTATCATTTGATGCGCTTAATGCAATCTAAATAATGTCTGCCTATTGGAGGGGCTTACACTTTTAAGGCATATGGTAGGCTAACCGTCCGTAGCATAGTCTACCTCTAATGGCTCTAAGAAAGCCAGAGTGGATAAGCATATTTCCTAGCTATTGATTACCGCATTAGCGCCTCTGGTTCAAATGTTAACTCTAACAGCACCCCTGCATCTCTATGCAACAAAGTCGTCTGTGACATATCCACTGTCTAGTGCATCGTAGTGTTTGTCTACTATCTAGCAGCCCATACAAATCATAAATAGCTGGCGTATTACGTCTGTGCCATGTGGAGCCAAATAAACGAATTCTGACCATTGCTCTCACGTATCACGACGTATCACCGATAGAAGTCCGCATCTTAGTGGTAATCCGTAGGTACTGTATATTAAACAGGAGCGAGAAGTCGTTGTAACGAGACGAGGAATCCATTTTACCTTATCAGCACATGGTATCCCACACGAGAATGAGAATTTCCTAGAAGGCCTTCTACCACCAGTTTCCTCACTGATCAAAAAAATGCGTCCTACGGCTTTCTTCCACTGTCTCTTGATTGTGCCAGCAATCACTTTTGGGTTGGTAGTTGGTGCTCCTGCAGGTCGATCCGACCATGTTCTCGGCAAAAGGACGACGACGTACGAGTGCGATGCGCCTTCAGTCGCAGCTTTAGACGCTGCATTCAGCGAAATGAAATTAATGGTCTAGTTTTAACCATACATCCGAATGCGATTGCTCAAATTGACGGGAGACCATCTGACTAGTTAACCTCGGCCATTGATCGGACTAGCAGTCTTATTACCTTTCTCAACAATCCGCCAGGCGATGCTACTTCAACTGGGCAGCTGCTAAAGTCGACGTTTAATACCTTCGAGGCAATCTTTGGGAAGTTGGAATTTGGTGCAGGAAACAGCGCAAATGCCGATGCAATCTCCAGGGTGCAAACAATTCTCAGTATGCCACTTTCAAAAACAAATGTAAAGTATTCGTTCATGACTGAGCTTTTCAAGACCTAGCTACGGTCATGAGGAATGAATTGCAGGTTATCAGCTCAAATGACTATCTGGAAATTTATTGCACTGATTACTGGCTCGTGAGCTCATCTCCTGATGGCACCATAAGTGGTAAGACGCGACCTTTTCGCTCGACCTTATTCTATAACTAGACTAACTTCCTGCTCTGACAACTCACAGAGACAAATCCTTACTTTTATTGGGATAATCGAGACACAAAGACAATGCCCCTGGGTATAGACTTTACAATATCAAACGGGATCTGCAGAGACGATCAATCTACTCATTACGCTTGGGTACAACCCGAAATGTCTTCAAGCCAAACGACATTGAGAAAGACTACTGTTCTCACCCTGTGCCCATCTGGTCTTTCAGATTGGGTGTCAAAATACCAAGCAGGCGCGACGATGACCTCCTATAAAACAAAACTTTGGACATCATCGGACGGGGTGACCCTCAATGACTTCCAGGGCGGAACTTTGGGTACATTGAGCACGGCTTTGATGCATGAACTTACTCATGTCCCAGCCATAGTGGGCTCTAATTATCTAAGTATGCCTTCCTCCATCCCTGATGGTCCATTCGCGGACTATAGCTTGGATTTACTTTTTTACTAACTGCTGATATATGAAAACAGATGATGGGTCGTGTGAAGTAAATGGAAGAACGCAGTCCGCCTATGGTTGGTATTGTATTACGCAGCTTGCGGTGTCAGCACCGAGCAATGCTGTACAAAACGCAGGTATGACATTCTGAAACAAAGGCATAAAGATGTTCAAGTTGACTGACTGAGTGCTACTTAGATTCGTTTTCATTTTACGTTACAGGTGAGTTGCTCGAGGCGACCTATTCTTTTCATAAGCATGCTAATGAGTGATAGCCATGTATCTGTCAAACTACGATTGGTCGACTGGTATACCAGTGCTGATGCTAACAGATTCCACCCCTTGGTATGAAGATGGTCTTGCAGATTTAATGTCGCGCGTCACACTTGACGGCTAAAATCGCTCGATTGACTTGAAATTTTCCATGGGATGTTGGCTGGCTTCGGAAAAGCTTTAAATGGTGAAATCGGTTGTCGAGTCCTTGTCCTTTGCTTTCAAGTGTGCTACAGGTGAAGAAAGAGGGTAGAGAGGAAGAGGCTCAAGGAGCTATGGAACGCATTACCATTACTGTCCATGACAGGTAATATTTACTCCTTATATTTTGAAGCCTCCCCTCTTCCGTGCTAGTATCTTTCAGCAGATTGTTTCGCAACAATTAACAAATTGTACTCCGTATGGGTTCAACACATCGCACGGAACTACTCGTAATTAGCCCCAAGTGGGTCCCGTTAATATTTAAAGTTCTCGAAGGGCGCCGAAGCCAGATCCAGGCTAGCGGTAATACGTGCTGTACTTTACCGTTCAGCGAAATACGTAGTACGGTATCAATACGTATCTGTGGCATAGAACTAATGTTGGAACTAAAACGGTAACCAAAATACCACTGTACCAAAAAGGAGATCCCCTTAATGGGTCTTTTTGGTATTGGTTTGTAACGGGTGCGAACGTTCCATATTCGCCAAATATCACGTGATTTATTTCTAACCATTAAGAACTGGGGACGCCCCCCTCTTTTATTCTCTCTGAAATCACTAATAGTCCCTGAAACCTTCAGTAGACTCAGCAACAATGATTACTGAATACTACGTACTTAAGAGACCCCGTCTCGTTAATATCGTCTATGATTCGAAGGAAGCAAACCACCTACCGACTATTCCGGTGCTTAGCATTCTCCAGTTCACGTTTCACTCTGGGGTTGACGTCTTAGATCCATCGCAGCTGGGATCTCTACTATGGCGAAAGTCTTTAAAGTACGTCTCGACAATTCCTGGTTTTCGGAGCTTGTACTGGGCCCCGAAGAATTCTGCTCCCTCGTTTGATCAGCAACAAGTTATGATTGTCTTGGTTCAGTGGGAAAGCGGTCATGGTTGGAAATTATTCCAATCCTCACTGGGATTCAGCATGATGCTCGGTTATATCAAAGATATCTCCAACCGCTGTGTCCAACTTGATCTTCCTAATTTCAGCCACTTTGGCAGCCTTCTCGAAATTGTCTCCTTCCGGTTCTCGTCTAGTGTCAACACTGATAGAGAATCGGATTTCATATATAAATGGAAAGAGACAATTTCTCCGCTCCTCAACGATGAGACTACCGGGTCTGAACTGATAGATTGTTGTGGACAATGGCTTGAAGCAGACGAAGCATCCGAAGATCGATTCTTTGTTGGTTTGCTCTTCTGGAAACCGGATACCTGGGCAAATCATCAACGTCAATCCCGAGAAGCCAATATTCGCAACCTAATAGACCAGATAACAGATCTTACAACAGATGCAACAGCTGTAGTCTCAGTCTTCACAACCCAGCTTAATCATGTGGTTCCCGCAACTCCTACGTTACAGCTATCGAGTCTTCCTTCTGACTCTGTGCAGTCTCAAACAAATCACCCAATTTTCAAAACTTCTATAAAGCCCGAATACAACGTGAATGATTCCACATATTCAGGGACGCTGGACCTGATCCATGTGAAATCTGTAAGCCAAGCGAGGAAAAACCCTCCTGAGCGTATTGCCTGTGGACCTGCTGGTAATTGGTGCCCCATGGGAATTATTTCCCAGCATCATTTACCCCAGCCAGGACAATACGGCACGGGGACTCCTGGAATGGAAATTATCTCTTTCCGCGGCCGGGCTGACAATCCACGGATAAAGAGTTCATTTGAACGTCTTCGACAGAAACTCTGGGATTCGCTAGGAGATTGTCCAGGAATGTTCTGGGGCAGGGCTAAGGACAAAGAAGGTGATTTTGACAAAATTTCACTATTCGTTGGTATGTGTTGGTTCTGTGGCTCGCTAGGATATTGTTTATAATAACGTCGCAAAGAGACCAGAAATCGGAACAGAGAGATTCGCAAACAACTTCAACGGTCCATTCAAGAATTTTCAAAGGAATGTGGCGATAATATACAAGACTTATCTACTGGAAGGAGTATCAGCATAGATTGCAGTCGTCTTGCTCCGAATATGGATGTCACTTTCTTTGAGGTCTCGGAGAACGAAAGAGATCAAGAATCATTTGAATATGCATTTTCGAACTACGTGGAGTGCGTTATCATAATCTCTATTGTTTTGACAAAATAAGTGTCGACTAACATGCCAATGTATAGGACTACGCATCCCAAACTAGTGTACGGAAGGTACTACAATGCTGTATCTAAGGTGACATGCCTGAGCCGTGGATGGGTCACCAACCATCAATCTCCATCAGGTCAAAGCGAGCAAGACAGGACGATATTGCAGTTCATGTCCGTTTTCACTTACGAGAAGGAAGGCGCTGGAGAGGAGTGGTATAACGACTTTGCCCAACGAGCCCAAACCCAGTATGATCTTTTGGGTCATATTGTCGACTGGATCCGGACTTTATCCACGCGTATCACTATTCAACGTTTCGCCTTGGAGAAACAAGATTCTTGGATGACTATATTGAGAGAGGAAAAAGTGAGGCAGACGTATCCGCCAGATCTGCTTGCGTTATTACCACCATTACCACCAGTGATATTACCACAGTCTATTCAGTCTATTCCTGAGCGGCCGCCTTCGCCACCACCACCGTCTATTTTTGACCTTCCCTGGGCTAAGCGGCAAGGTGAGTCAAATGAAAGAAAATGAGCAATGTTTATTCGATGCGAGAAGGAGGGTCAGCTGCAGATTAACCCTATACTACGCGGTAGTACTAAGGTGCGCGTAATAGCGCCTCAAATCCAGGCTAGAAATTCCTATCGCAAGATTCATGTATATATACTATATAATTATGTTTTATATTTTTAATAAAAATTCAGATCCTAACCTTGAAGGCCAGTTAGTGTGAGATTGGCCGCGACCATATTCGAAATCCTGTCCTTTCCTTAAAGGGTAATGTCACCTATGCTTCGTGATACAGCTTGTAGCTAGACCAATCAGTTGACAGATATCGAGACTTATTGCTCAGCTTACTATGGCTTAGGCATCCTCGTCTTCTGTGTCATCGCCCAGCCAGTCACCGAATTCATCTAATGGATTAAAATCATCTTGTTCATAAGATGGGTCTTCGTCCTCCAAAGTTATATTTTTTAGTGGATCATGTACTGCGTCTTCTTCGAAGCGGGCTCAATTGAATGTTTCGGTTAACTAACCATATCCTATTGCGTTTAAGTAGGCGAGGAGACGAGTCTGAGATAGACTGTCGAGTTGGCGGTTTGTGGCTTGTCATGTCTTCTTGAATCATCGCAGAACTGATGGATAAGTTTACGAAACCAACACTCTCTGTGATTAGCACGCTTCTCACTCTGAGACACTAGACACCATACCTCTTCTTCGATGTCCTGAAATTTTCTTGTCCTTCGCGCCTCATGAAGCTCTTTGACCTTCTCAAGGAAATCACGCAGCGAATTCGTAGCCAGTGGGCTACGCAAGAGTACTATACGTGAAGTATAAAAGGCGGAGTCCATTGTCTAGGGTGTCAGCAGTCAACTTTCACGGAGCTGAAATTGGAAGAGCATGATGATGGTGGATGATGAATGCTCTATTTTAGGGTCATACTACGCGGTGATGTTGCATGGTCGGTAGGCGCCTTTCATACCCAATTGGATCCAGAGGCTATGGCTACATCTCTGTTAATAGTCCCCAATAACATCTCTTCAATGAAGTGACTCCTGGATAGCGTGATTGCAGGCTCGCAGCCATGATGCTTGCTCTGTAGTCTCTACCTCAGGCTAGAGGTCATGAGACACGTCTACGGGTCAAGGCATTATCCGTTTGGAAAACCTCGCAAATTAGAGTGCCTTGCAATGGAAATATTGCTATATATTGACTCCAACGCATCCATGTTTTCCAAATTGGATAATCCAGGCTGGATTGTTGATGTCTCGATGGAACACAGCCTGGTTTCAGTCCTGCACACGGTCCTCCTGATCTCATGGCTGAGGACGCAGGACCAGTCATTGCTGTCGTATCGCTGGGCTATCGACATCACATCGCATTAGTAGCGTGATGGTGTCCAGCTATTCTTAGCCAGCCGGCGGAGCTGCTTCTCGGGCCTTTGTAGATTCGATGCTGCCACTGGTCCAGAATGCTCTGGTTATTCCCCTTTCTGCCAGCTCAGCCATGGTGACCCGTCAAGGTAGCAATGGGCATGATCATGCATGATAAGGAGGCATTGACCGGACCTCGGCCATTTCTTTGTCCAATGACTTTGGGTATATAAAGCCTCTCAACACCCGCCGGGTGTGTTGTGCCTCTTGCGCTCAAATTTTCACTCCCTCCACATCCACAGCACTCTCACCATGGAAACTCTTCAACCATCTTCTCCAGGGGCTGTGGCGAGCGAGCGATTGGAAAACCCTGTACGAAGGGCAGAGCCTTCTCATCAAGGGACGCAAACTTTTATGGACTCTCCTCCATCAACTCTTTCCCTGGATGAGTCGCTGTTGTGCAACACTGAGAACGCCGCAGAGTCCATCATCGTACTAGACGATGACGACGAGCAAGCTCAAGCTACAACATCGCGGCCGCGGCGCGCAAATAGAAGGCAGCTGGACTATAGCTACCCAGATTATGAACATCTGATGAACGCCGTTGCCGCACGTAATCCTTCACGCAAACGGAAGAGGCAGAAAGATTCTGATGCCCTGTCACTCGAATCTATATTGGTATGTATATTCTGAACATGTTACCTATGTTCCTTTTGGTTAACACTTGCTAGGATCAATTTTCACAAGATGTTCGAGATCAAGGTCAAGCGTGGATCAGCGAGATTAAGGATCTTCGATTTGCGCTAAAGATTGTATACGAGCAAAAAGAAGACCTTAAAGAGAAACTACGTAGGTTAGAAGATAAATTACATGCGTCAGAGTAGAAACTACGTGCATCAGAAGAGCAGGCACAGAAGCTCCAACATGCTCTGGATAAACGGAGAAACCTCAAGTACATACAGTGTCGAATCTGCCATGGGTCAAAGGAATACTGGCGCATACTGGGCTGTGGCCATCTGTATTGCACTACATGTATAAGTGGCATGAACGCGGTTGAGCCGCTATTCAACTCTAACTGTCCGGAGTGCAGGGCGCCTATCGAATCTTGCAGACCCTTCTATCCGGAACTGGCTGAACATGATATTTGAAGGACACAGCAGGCGGAGCTGAGATTTAGCCATGCGCTTTTAGTTAGACGGATTTGAAACCTCCTTTATGTTTTTCACATTCTCCTTTCTTTATTCTGGCCCGCTTTCGAGGCTACATTTAAAAGCTAGCTCTAGAATGACTAGACTGGAGACAATCTGCAAAGTTTCTATGTCCGTTTTTTCCAGCGCCACCATTTGTCAATATGTGGTTGTCCGCTCACCGACGCCACCATCTGACTTAATGATATCACAGAAGGCTCTTCTGGATAGTAGTCTGACTTTTTCGGTTCTTCCGGGTCTGGTAGGGACTGATAGTAGTTGTATGTATTGTCTTGCTCTTCTCTATGGCCCAGCTGATGGTCGATCTACCGTACACTCCAATCTTCATCCTATTCACGAGAGTCCTTTCTGGAATTTTCATAGCATCCAAGCTCAAAAGTACGACCCTCATATTTGAACCAGTCTGTGATCATTCCGCGGATGATTCAAGGCACACTTTGCCGTTATGCGGTGCGGAAATATAGCCATCCATCTTCAAGTGGCCATCTCGGACTAGAGCGGACAAATTGGGCAGGAGACGCTCAAGACAGGTAACGTGATAGTATTCGCCTTTTGGCTCTGTGCGTACCCACGTTAGCAAATTTCTATATCTAGTAATGTAAGGGTCATTCTCCATACTTGAGGGCACTGAGATATCTTTTAGCATGAAACGATAATGGGACTTGATAACCGGCTTCCCAGTTCGTTTACGTGGCATACAACGCCATGCTTGGCAATGGCTCATTTTGACTTTGGGAGTCTCTTGGAGAAGAAGGATGAAGTTCCCAGATTTCAAGTCGTCTATAATGTAACGTGATTCTTCCTCACGATCGCGTTGTTTTTTACAGACTCTGTCGTTGGAAGGGACAGCCTCTTCAGCCTGCGATTGGGAAAGATCCATTGTTAAATAGTGTAAAGGTAGTAGGCAGATTTAATGCTAAGCTATATTTGCTGTCGAGGTATGAACTGCCGGAGCGAAAGTAGTTAACGTAATCGGTAAGCGAACCGGCCATGTACCGTCCCTCACCGCCTGATACCTAACCCCACCTGATACCTGATTTTTCTTCAAAACGCGAAAAATCGCGAATATTTCAAACCGCGATAAATCAACCAATATAGCTTCATATGAGCTCGCACTTGTAGCATTACGCTCCTTGGAGCCAGGAGAAAAGCCTAACGTTAGTTTGGTTGCAAGAACATATGGCGTTGATTAATCAAATCTTTCTAAACGTTTTCGCGGTGTTACAGGCTCAAAAGAAGACCAATACAACAAGCAACGATTACTGAACAACGCGCAATCAAGAGCGCTTATAAAATGGATAAATCAACTCACCGAGTGAGGCCTACCATCTAAGGATTCAATGCTCGTCAACTTTGCAAGACAAATATCTGGTAAAGAGCCTGGGAAAAACTGGGCTTCACGCTGGATAAAGGCTCATTCGGATAAAATGATCTCTCGCTATTCTTCAAGCCTCGATTCGGATATGAAAAAGGCAGATGCTTTTTTACAGCCTCGGAGTCAGGATGGACCAATAATGAGCTCGGATATCGCTGGTTGGTGAATGTTTTTGATAAAGAGACAACATCCCAAGCAAGCCGGGGATGGCGCCTTCTTATCCTCGATAGGCATGGATCCCACGTTACAATGAAGTTTATTGAATATTGTGATTCGAATAGGATATTATTGGCAATATTTCCGACACATGCATCGCATACTTTACAGCCTCTTGATGTCGCTATTTTCTCGCCTCTTTCTAACGCTTATACAAAGCAATTGGACGATTTTATAAACGATAGTCAAGGATTTACTCGGCTCACCAAACGTGACTTTTTTCGGCTTTTTCGGGCTAGTTGGAATGAGGTTTTTACAAGCAAGAATATCAACTCAGCGTTCAAGCACACCGGTCTATATTCTTTCAATCCGGAGATTGTTATACAAAAATTTAGCAAGAAAATCGCGAGTCGGCCATTGTCAAGTGAATCTACGGCTTCAATTATTCCTGCTGAGGATTGGAAGCGACTTGAGAAGCTTGTTGAAACAGTTATTACAAATGTTTATGAGCAAAAAGCTGTACAGCTTAAGGATACAGTGCTTCATCTTTCTACTGAGAATATCTTACTTAAAAATGAGAATAAAAGCCTGCAAAGGGCTCTCATAAATGCGAAGAAGCATAAAAACAAGAAAAAGCTTTTATTACTAGGTTTACCTTCAGAACAAGATGGTGGAGCACTTTTTATGAGCCCTACAAAAGTTCAGCAAGCTCGTGGTATTATTTCTCAAAAAAATGACGAAGCCGTGCAGGAGCAGGCTCGTAAAGATGATAAAAAGCTTCGACAACAACTAGCAAAGCAAGCCAAAGAGGCTGAAAAGATTGAAAGAGCTCGAATCCAGCAAGAAAAACGTGAACAGCGCGAGCAAGAGGCTGCGGAAAAGCAACGCGTTAAGAACGAGCAAGAACTAGCTAAGCTCGCTTATTTACAGGTTCAAAAAGACGTTATATCAACTCCCAAGGCCTCAAAACGGCCAACAAAAGCAAGTTTCCATGCAAGCGCAGCCAAAAGCGCATCCTGAGGCTCATTCGGAGGATAATGGGGTGGTTGTTACTACGAATCGTAGGGGCCGCACGATACGACCCCCTGCCCGTTTTCGCGATTAGTTTTTTGCTCGTTCGATCCCTTATATCTCATTTAGTGCTACATCAGAAATTTATTACATTAAATTATTATGTGGTGTTGTAAAGCTTCAAAATATTTTGTATAGTAAGCCGTTGAAATCAGGTATCAGATGGGGTTAGGTATCAGGCGGTGAGGGACGGTAAGCGAACCGGCCACCTCTCCGGAAAATAACTCTCTATATGTGGGTGCATTTGCACTAGTACTAGTACGATAGGATTCCTAACGTGGAATATGGGTTCAATTGAGTAGTCTTAAGTTGTCCCTCTTTTCTATCTTTGACCCCGACGCGTAAGGGATTCCTGGTGTAGCCTTCGTCACGTGATTGAAATCACGTGACGTCAGTTATCCGGATCTCGACTGCATCCTCGCATCCAACACTATATTGATTTACCATATTACCGCGTCAAAATGCCACCAATTCGCAAAAAAGACCCCCTAAAATCCACTCAGGATGAGGGAAAGATCGAATTAGCTATTTCCGATTTAAAAAATGGAAGAATTCACAGTATTCGTGAAGCCGCAAGAATCTATATGGTTGCTCGTACAACTCTTCAAGATCGAATGAAAGGAGTGCCGTATCGACAAATAACACGCGCCAACAAACCATAAATTGAGTCAATCTGAGGAGGAGCTTGTCAAATGGGTGCTTGATTTAACTAAACGTGGATTACCACCCCGGCACTTTCTCGTACGAGATATGGCTAATTATCTTCTCTCACAACATGGAGATCAACGGGTTGGAGATAAATGGGTATATAATCTTGTTCAACGTCGCCCAGAGATTGAATCCAAATTCTCACGAAAATACAACTACGACCGTGCCAAATGTGAAGATCCAAAGATTATACAAGGCCATTTTGACCGCGTACGAGATATAATATCTGAGTACGGCATCTTACCAGAAGATATCTATAATTTTGATGAGACGGGCTTTGCTATGGGACTCTGCGCAACTGCAAAGGTTATTACCGGAAGTGATCGATATGCTCGGCCAAAGCTTCTACAGCCTGGAAATCGAGAATGGGTGACTGCAATTGAGGCAACAAATTCAACCGGATGGGCTCTGCCTTCGTACGTGATTTTCAAAGCAAAGAAAAACGTACGATTAGGCTGGTTTGATGAGCTTCCGGATGATTGGAGAATCAATATTAGCGATAATGGCTGGACTACAGATCAGATAGGATTAGAATGGCTTAAAACCCATTTTATTCCTCTTACTAGTGGTCGTACATTGGGAACATATAGTATGTTGATTCTTGATGGCCATGGAAGCCATTTGACTGCAGAATTTGACCGTACATGTACGGATCATAAGATTATTCCAGTCTGTATGCCTCCTCATTCTTCACATCTCTTACAGCCTCTTGATGTTGGCTGTTTTGCGGTTCTAAAGCGATATTATGGGCAGCTTGTTGAACAACGAATGAGGCTTGGTTTTAATCATATTGACAAAATCGGCTTCTTAACAGCATTCCACAGGCTCGTACA
>NW_002990116.1:48292-116544 GCF_000003125.1 Talaromyces stipitatus ATCC 10500
CACAGGCTCGTACAGTGGCATATAAAGCTCAAACTATTCGGAATAGCTTCACAGCCACCGGATTAGTGCCTTTCAATCCAGATCGAGTTCTTCAACATCTTAATATTCAATTGAAGACTCCAACCCCCCCTCCAAGTCGATCAAGCAATACAGCATCATCCTGCTTACAAACACCTCAAAATATACGCCAATTTGTACGCCAGTCAACTACAATCAATAAGCGTATAAATGAGCGTACAGGAAGCCTGAATCAGAATGAAGAAATCAATCAGGCAGTTATACGGTTGTCAAAAGCCTACGAAATACTAGCGAATGATGCTTTACTCGTACGGAAAGAAAACCGTGATTTACGAGCTGCGCATGAAAAAGAGAAGCAAAAGCGCAAAAGATCTAATAAACAGATATCTATTGAGCAAGGGATTACTAGAGAGGAAGCTCAAGTGCTCGTACAAGGTCAGGTTGAAGCATCTCAAGCTGTTACTACTGCTCCAGCTGAGCCGGAGCTCCCAACTTCTCAAGCAGTCGTACGCCGCCAATTTCGCTGCAGTGGCTGTAACGTTGAAGGGCACAGGATTAACCAATGTCCTAATCGTACTAGTAATTAAATTTTTGTATATAATTTGTATATGGTTGAGAAATTGGGATTTGAAATCAATATAGAGAGTTATTTTCCGGAGAGGTGGCCGGTTCGCTTACATGGCCGGTTCGCTTACCGATTACGTTATGGTGTCGAGGATTAGGTAAGCTAAACCTAATCAAGGGGAATTACCCGTCGCTTCACCTCCCCCCACCCTATTCGGACTGGGGTTCGGCCCGGGCTCAACGCGCACATGGGCTCAACGCTCAAAATATTCAAATTCTTCAAATTAATGCTTATAAATCCACCAACGCCATGTAAATTATATAAAAAATCTAGGCACATGAGAAATACATATATGATTTACCTATTACCCGTAGAATCAATGAAAAAACCCAAGTTTTGAGGCTCTCTTGGAGCCTCAGCATCCTCCGCCTCCGGCACCCCAAGTACGTGTTGTTTATGAATCCTCAATAAATCCCCATTATGGCGGCGTTTTATGAGGCGATTCGCATCTTTTACATAGAGTGCGCCTGAGGCTTTTACCTGACGCTTGGTTTTTTTGTTATTTTTGCGTTTTGCTGTGTCGCGCAGCCTTGCAAAATCCTCACGGTGAAGCTCACCTAATCCCGCCATGGCGAGGCTGCTTGAATTCACGACTTTTATACGCCGTACGAGGCCAGGTTTTGATTCCTCCAAAATATCCTTTATACCCTCGATTGATTTCTCTATCTTATTGATATATCGACGAAGCGCAGTGACCGTTGATGGTGGAGAAATTGATTTCGTTGTTGGTGAGCTGGGAATAGTGTCATCGATCTCGCCATAAATTTTTAATGTATTCCCATCATCAATAATTGCCTCATCTGGGTGAGGCAATTTGCTCAATACGATATCAGGATTATATGGCCAAATCCCTCGATCTTTCCAACCGTGGCGAATAATTCGCGGAGTAAAGGTCTGAATTCGAATATCCCGTAATTCCTCAAAAAAGTCATTTTTGTTGAAATCGAAGCCTCCGAGCCGAGCAACTTGATTTACCACTCTTCCATGAACGTGCTTATATTGCTGAAAAGGCACTCCATCGAGTGGTTGTAATAGATGCGTGGAATGAGGTGGAAATCTGAATAATCGAATGCGATAAATTTCACAGTATTGAACGAACTGTATAGTGAGATGGGTTGTATGATTATCCATAATTAATAATCGCCATTCGAACGTATATTCTGGCTTTGTATAGTGCTGAAAATGTTGAAGCCATTCAAATGCGATCTCATCCGTGATAAATCCATTTGAAGCAGGAGCAATAAGCCACTCCGGATCCTGTATATGTCGATACCATTCCTCCATATGTTTTTCGCCTTTTGGGATAATTAACGGTGGAATGACTCTCCCTTCGGCATTTATACTCTCAACGACGGTAAGAGATTCTCGAGAAGACAAAGAGGAAACTCTTTTTGCTGTTTTTGGGTACTTTGTGACCACTGATTCGTTTTTTCCTTGTCCGACAATGAATCCGGTCTCGTCAAAGTTCCATAGATTTTTGGGTGTAATATGAAGCTCTTGCATCACGAGTTTTAAGTCGATAAACCAGCACTCAATCTCGCCATAATGCTCGGCTCCTGTTCTATCAACTTCCTGCGGTTTTTGCTTGATTCTTTGATAACCCTCTGGCAAGCGAGTAAGGAATCGATCAACCCAGGTTTTACCAACGCCGCGAGGCTCTCCGGGACCGGTAAAATCTTTACGAAGCAAAAAATCGGCACTCTGCTCAATTTGTTGTTTGTTGGAGGTGCTCCTATGTTATCTAGATACTCAATCCATAGGAAAAGCGCTTTTTCTTGATCTAGCGATAATAGGCGGTTCGTAGGTGCCCTTTTGGAGCGAGAGGGTATCCCCTTGACGCGTCGGGACAGTCTATGGCGAGAGACCCCAAATTCACGCGCTAATTTCGAGATATTTTGATTTTGACCACTTTGATACGCGCTGACAGCCTTTGCAATTTGCTCTTCCTCTTTTTTGTATTCCTTAGGTGCCATTTTTGCGGTGTTTTGGACGATTGTAAACGATGGCTTGAGAATTTGAATATTTTGAGCGTTGAGCCCATGTGCGCGTTGAGCCCGGGCCGACCCCCAGTCCGAATAGGGTGGGGGGAGATGAAGCGACGGGTAGTCAATCAATATTCCCCTTATCAATTGTCAATATTGATTGACGGCATTGATAATAAAAATATTGACAACAACACTGGATGTGTGTGTGTGTGTGTGTGTGTCATTATTTTACGGCCGTAGGCCGTGATGAATCACTGCCTACCCATTCCCTAGTGGGACAAAGGCCGCCAGGGGGTAAGCCCTGGGTGTCAAGAATTATATACAGGGTATGACTCTTTGGCGCACTTACATGGCTGCTGTGGTCAGATAGATAACCTCTACATGTAGAGGGAGAATGTTGCTGCCAGCTGCAGTAGTCTACCTACTCCCTGTGACCGAATCTAACATGTTTAACACTAATGCAGCTTTAAAGAGGGAAAAGGAAAGACAATGAAAACAAAGGAAGTAATTAGTTATAAGTCTCTTAGCTTATGTCCTAAGAGGGGGGTGTCAAGGGCAGATGTCCTTAAAGAATTGGGTCTCCGTAAGCTATTTGGCTAGTCTGATGGCACCCTTTAGGGTGCCTAGGAGGAAAGGAATAACTTCTAAAGGGTATCCAGGAAATCTAGGAGCTTTCCTTTTTACAATCTAGTAGAAGATAAAGTGGATTAGGGACTTTCTCGCACCACATTAGCATAAGAGGTGGGCATCTATGCGGTTAAACCATTCATAGTAGTCTGCGAAGTCTCCGTGCTTTGTGCGTGCTGCGAGGATTCGTCCTAAGATATGGTGGGGAAGCTGGAGTTCAGCTGGATGTCTTAAGAAGGTGGTGATTTCAAGGTCTTGATAGGCCTGCAGGGCCGCTGTCTGCCAATACGTCTGTGCTCTTGAGGCAGCTTGTAATCTAGTATGTTGCTTAAGTGCTATATATGACTATGAATGAGAGGTAGGGATGGTTCTCTCCGCGCTCTCTTTAGTGGCGCAGTCTGCTGCTTTATTTCCAGGGATATTCGCATGTCTAGGCACCCAGCGAATTCGGACTGCTGCCCTCAATTTAGAGAGTCTCCTTCTTGATGGCAGGTAGCGCGAGTATATTGAATGACTTGAAGATAGTTTGGGAGGAGCCTGTGGGTAAGAAGAGGAGTTGGATAGCGATCTTAAGGATTGTCAAGGCATATCCAAAGATTCAGTGTATGTTAGGCTGTTGAGTGTGTTATTGCAGCTTTCAATCTAGCAAGAGCTGCTTCTGCTTCTGCGTCGAAGACTTCTTTGTTGGGCTGAAGGGGTATTAAGCTACGCAAGAATTGGGAGCCAGCTTGGAAACCAATATAGCTACCACCTGCTTGGCCATTTTCTAATTTAGATCTATCTGAGTAGATTATGATGTCATTATCTAGGATGGATTGTAGGAATATTTGGAAGTTGTCCGCTGCTTCTTCTCTTATGAGGCCTGATAGAGCGCTAACCCATATTAAGGTTGCTTCTCTGGCTTCTTTTGTACTCCAGGGTGGATGTAGCAGTGGGTTGATCTTTCTCATGTTAGGGAGTGCGAGCACTCAGCGTGCAAAGCGGCTGGTTGGGTGGCCTATTTGGGCTATGGCTCTGGCTTGTCTTCGAAGAGGGTAATATAGGTCTAGGTGGCTTAGGCGTGTGGATGCAGTAAGGGTAATTTAATCTAGCTTAATCTTAGAAGGGTAAAACCCTGACTCTCGGTGTAGGACAGGTACCTGGGTAGTGTGGAAAACAGGCAGAACCGCCCTTGCCCCTATTAGAATGACAGTAGATAGATCCATTAGATGTTTGTTTACTAGGTTTGAGATTGGGAGAGTGTCTGCCTGAGGGCGGGAACGAGGATGGGTGCGGCCTGGCCACCACGTCTCTGCGCCGAAGTAGGCTTTACGGAGGATACAGGCCAATATGGCCTGTTGGAGAAGGTGTGGCCTCATTCCATGGACCATATTTCCTAGCGAGCGGAGGGCACTGGCTATAGTGAGCGCTTTGGATGTCATTTCTTGAATATGCTAGTGGAAGGAGAGCTTTTTGTCGAAGAGGATCCCTAGCCAGTGTAGGTATAGGCGGTCGGTTGCTTTGATGACTATGACTGAGCCTATTGAGACTGGGGGGGTTATTATAGGGTCTTGGTCTGCTCGATATCAGGAGAAATACATGAGTTTGTATTTATTTAGTGTGAAAGTGATTCCTTCAGCAGTGCTCCATTTAATTGCCTCCTATAGAGATTTGCTTAGCGTCTAGCAGTTAGTTATGAGGGATGGGGAGATTGCTAGAGTTGCTCTATCATCCGCGTATCCAAATCTAGTTCTAGGGTTGCCCATGTGAAAGAGTGGTGCAATGTAGAGCATAAAGAGAATAGGGGAGATAGGGGAGCCTTGGGGAAGGCCATATAATATATCTGTATGGGGGCCAAGTTTATTATCAAATCAGATCTATATAGTTCTTTTCATCATGAAAGAGACAATCCAGAGTATCAGATTGTTTAGCCATTCTTGTGTCTGAAGCCGGTAGGTGAGTCTCCCTAGAGGGACATTATTGAATATACCTTCCACATCAAAGGTTAGTAGAGAAGCTGTTTTCCCTTGGTTCAGGGCTTATTCTATGTCGTGTGTTAGACATGTGGTTAGATTGATTGCTGATCTTAGAGGGAGGGCTCCAAATTGTTGGCTTGCTAGGACCTTGTAGTGGATTGCTATCCAGGCCATGTTCTGTGCCACTAGATGTTCAAGGCCCTTTCCTAGGACTAAGAGGAGAGTGATAGGCCTATAGGATCTAGAGTTAGTCCAGTCTTCCTTACTAGGCTTTTGCAGAATAGTGAGAATCGCGTGTCTAAAGTACTTTAGGTGATATCCTAATCGCAGACAGCCTTAGAATAGGACTAAGATCTTGTCCTTGATCAGTGGCCAGGCTATCTTTAGGATGTTAGTTTGGAGTTTGTCTTCGCCTGGAGCAGTGTTTCCAGCCTTTAAGATAGACTTTTCCACTTGTGCCATGATAATCTTAGGGAACGGAAGGGTAGCGGTAGGGACAGCTAGGCATTCTAGCGAAATATCCCCTGCCTCTGTTGTATTTTGAAGAAGGTTGCGAACTAGTAGATCTCGCTTCTCCTGAATAGAGACTGCAGGTGGATCATTCAGCCGTAAAGGGTCTTTAAGAGGAGGGCTTCGGTATGAACCCCTTGATTTGTGCCATTTGCTGATATCGAAGACCTCTTTCGTTTGTGCTGTAGTTACTAGCTTATTGCGCCAGAACTATCTTTGTGCTTTTCTGATTATTCTGCGAAACTCATCTTTAGGTAATAGTTCTAATTGATACGCCTATAGTGTTTCTTTGCATTCTAGGTTCCACTATGGTTGTCCATTTCTATAGGGGAGGGACCTCTTGGCAGAGCCTTTGTACGCACTGTGTATTGCTGAGGTCAGGCCTTGAGCTAGTGACTCTAGATCGTCCTTCGAGGAGTCCAGCGGTTGGATCTGTAAGAGGTTGGTAGAAAGGAGAGATAGAAAGAGGGGTTAATCGAGTGTATTGAATCTTATTTTTTGGGTAGGTAGTGTGTGTCTTTGGTCCTATGGGATAGTGGTTAGCAGTGGTGTATAATTAGAGGTTAAGTCTAGATAGGGGGTGGTGCTAGTGTGTAGTCTGCTCAGGCTAAAGAACTGGTAGTAAAGGCGAGGTCTAGAACATTACCTCTTGCGTGGGTTAGGTAGTCTATTTCTGATGTGAGAATAAGTCCTAGGTGGTCTAACTATTCAATAAAAGGGTCCGCTGATATGGTGGGCTGGTAGGTTAGTGAGGGTTGCCATCTAATATGTAGAAGGTTGAAGTCTCTAGTAAGAAGGGTAGGTTATGAGAATAACGTCTCTGGCAGGGATATAAGGGTCTCTATGGCTTTTCCAGCTCTTGTGGAGCCAGCTGGGGCATTGTAGGCATTAATGGTGAGGATTGATTATCCAGTTAAGGAGGAAATTTACAGAAAAAGTAGGTCAGATAGGATTACTGGATCCTTAATGATAGGGCATAGCTGGGATGCTTGTAGGCTGGTATTTTTCCAGACATAAGTAAGAACACAAGGCCGTCCAGTTACTGTCCAGCTGTCTGTCGGAGAGAAACATTTATATAAAGAGTGTCTCTTGGTGATTTTCCAGCTTAGATTAGTAAATATATATAGTTCCTGTATAAGTAGGACGTCGATGTTATTAGTGAATGCGAGTGAGAGGGTAATAGTGTGGGGATTAGCACCCCATCTAACATTTAATTGAAGTATTGTAAGGGGTTCTTTCCGAGTGGACCGCTAATAGATCATAGTCGTTCTTCGAGAAGTGAGTTGAACCAGTTTTATGGTTTAGGGATTGCAAAGTGTATAGCGCTGGCTGTGACTGGAGGTTCCTGAGAGAGCGCTAGAGGTGGGGGAGTGGTTAGGCGGAAAGATGAGATGACCTGGTTTTGTATAGATAGCGTATCTATAACCATGGACTATTCTTATGTAGTTGTAGATGACTCCGAGGAGCAGCCTTGTTCTGTACGAGCCTTTACTAGATTGATAGTGTATGATTTGCGGATTTCTGCTTGTTGGGTTTTAGTGCGAGAGGTGCCTGCTTTAGGGCGGAGTGGGCAGTCAGAGAAGTCTGCTGAATCCTAGTAAGGAAGTAAGCATTGGTAATAGTGCTAAAGATGCAGAGCTGAGTTGGGAGAGAGGTCTTAGTGTCTTTAGAGAAGTTGACAAACTAGCTCAAAGATAGTGAGTTGGCGTTAGTAGCACTAGCGGTGGTCTTACTGATGGATATAGGTCTATATCCTGTTTACTTGGCGATTTCAGTAGATAGTATTGTTGGGTTGACTAGGATTATAGAGTACTAGCCATTGATAATTTGGTCAATCTTTCTTGGTAGATTTGTGACTCTGTATGAGATCTAGTGTGAGCTCTATTCGATTTGGCAGTCACCAAAGTAGGTAGATATGACTTCTTTCTGGGCCTTAAGGGTTGAAAGGGCCTCCTTAGATGCAGGACAGAGGGCAAAGCCAGTCTTTATCATCTGTACTTCTTTTAGAGCATTACTGTTTGTGCCTAGTTAGGACTGAAGGCTAGAGAAGATGGCGTAAGCATCCATCTTTCTAGCCGCGTGGTTAGGTGGGAGACGCATGAAGAGATGGTGGTCAGGGAGAGATTGTTTCGCATTAGATATAGGCTTTTTTATAGATGGCTTTATTTGTTGTGCAGCAGTAGCTAGCTTAGCTAGGGTGGGTTTAGTAATTGTTGCGTAGGAGGACTGTGCAAGGCCGGAGGGAGGACAAGAGGGGGGAGGAGTAGGGGGAAGGGGACTAGGGGTAGGGGAGGGGGCTGGGGCAGGAGAAGAGGTAGAGGGAGTAGAAGTGATATTACTTATATAGGCATTAAAATAGTGTTGAGCCATGGTAGCTAGATTATCGCTTAGAGTAGCGAGAGCTCTTTGTAGATGAGGGCTGAGGCTAGCCAACTGGTTGCGGTGTTTGTCGAGAAAAGCAGCTATTGGGCTAAAGATTTTCTGACCCTTAGCTGCTCTGGTGGTAGCAGCAGTGGTTGTCTCTTGCAAAGCGGTTTGTAGAGATCACTTGTCAGGTTCAGAGCGACTCCGTGCCATGGCGTTGCGGAACGCGTTTTAGCGCGTCTGGGCCTTGTAGCCTGGGGCTGGGAGCGGAAGAAAGAGGAAAAATATAGGCAGGAATAGAGCGTCTGACAGCGCAATTCTACTCAAACAATTGAATACAATCTCTGTGTGTACAATCTCTGTGTGTACAATCTCTGTGTGTACAATCTCTGTGTGTACAATCTCTCTCTGTGTGTGTGTGTGTGTGTGTGTGTGTGTATATTTAACGGCCGTGGTTCGTGACTCGCACGCTTCCCACCGATCCCTATTGGGACATAGGCCGCCGAGGGGTAAGCCTCGGGTTTCAGGTCCTATCAGATTTATGTACAAATAAGAGACTCTTTGGCGTGTTTCCATAGCTGCCGTGGTCTTACAGGGAGGTCCACTTTGAGTGGGTTTTGGGTATTTGCCAGCTGCAATGATCCACCTACGCACCATGACCCATAATTCTACCACCATCGCAATTAAGCAGTACGTTTCAGAAGAAGGAGGGGAAGAAGGAAAGATAGAAAGAAGGAAAGAAAGAGAGAAGGAAAAGAGAGATATAAGGGGGAAGTAGGGCTGACTTAGCTAGGTGCTAAGGAGAGGTTGGCGAGGACAGATGTTCTCAAAGAAACGGGTTTCTGCTAGCCATGTGGCTAGTTTTTGTGCTCCTTTTGCAGTGCCTAAAAGAAAGGAGATGACCTTAGAAGAGGGCCCAGGAGGATGAGGGGCTCGTCTCTTAGCTATATGACAGAAGAAGAAGTGCAGAGATACTTTTCATGCTCCGCACCAACATAGTAGATAAGCATCATCATGATTAAAGCATTTATGATAGTTTACAAAGTCTCCATGACCGGTACGGGCCGCGATGATGCGGCCAAGATCAAGTCGGTTAAGCGGAAGCTCTTCAGGGCGCTTAGGAGATATAGTTATTTCTAGGTCTTGGTATGTCTGTGGCGCTATAATCTGCCACTGTGTCTGAGTAGTGGAAAGGGCTTGAGTCTTGCTTCCACATACCAAAAATGGATCAATCCAAATCCGATGGGTCCCCAGACACACCAAAATCCCTGAGAATAAAGCGGCTGATCTCACTGCTATAGAGGGAGCTGTCTCTGCTTCCCTCTCTCCATCCAAATCTTCATATGCCTCGCTAAAGAGATACACCCTCTCGCGTAGTGGCCAGGCGGCTGCAAGGGTGCGGAAGGATTCAAAGACCTCTTGAGAGGATCCTGTAGAGGGAGATAGGAGGCGCGTGGCAACTTCCAGGTTGTCAAGGCAGATCCATAAGTTGGTAGCAAATTGAGCTGTTGGGTATGCTATTGCTGCTTGAGCACCAGCTAAGGCAGCTTCTGCTTCTGCGTTGAAGACCTCTTTCCCATATCCATATGAGAGTGAGGAGTGGAGGAACTGATGGTGTACTTGAAATCCAATATAGCCACCCCCTGCATGTCCGTCTACCAGCCTAGATCCATCTGAAAAGATTATAATATTAGAGCTAGGGATGGTGCGTTGAAAAACCATGAAATCAGCCGCTGCCTGTCCCTTAGTGCGTCCCATGGGAGCTCCTATTCGAGCTTGGGCATTCTCACGAGACTCGCGAGGGTGCCAGGGAGCGTATTGGAGAGGGTTTATCTGCTCAGAGTTGGGGAGGGCCAGTATACGGCGGGCAAATCGGCTGGTTTGTTGGCCATTACTGGCAACCTGTTCTGCGCGTCTTCGAAGTGGGTGGTAAGGGTCCAGACGCTGTAGGCGGATAGTTGCAAGGAGGGCTATTCGATCTAGTTCAATTTCTGGTGGAGAGAATCCAGACTCTCGGTAAAGGACAGATATTGGTGGTCACTGACGCTCATTATCTTGAAGATACCTCGCTCCGGTCCAAGTAGGTGATCCATCCATCTCCTTCCAGTTGAAATGAATTTAGACCACAGTGGAATATATGTCAAGTCCTGCAAGCAGAAACTTTCCTGGTAGTGGGCGGGACGGCATCGTTCGCGCTGAGGTCGTGGCTCTCGTGCCTCGCCAATAGGTCCCTGAGTGGGGTTCGATGGTAGGTCTTGCGTAGGTACGGATCTGACGATTCTTTCTCGTCGTATAGTTGAGCGCTCTCATCCCGCGGTTTCTTGTCCTTTGTATAGAGTTTGACAACAGTTGAGGGGAACTCGGTTGGACCGCTAGGAAGCTCGACCGTACACGTTTTTCCATCTATCCCAAACAATCCGCATGGCCCTGCGGGCGGGAGGTGGTCGTCCTCGATGGGGTATTGCGAGTGTTGAGTGCGTTACATCACGTACCTTGGTGCCTGTCGATCCATACTGCGGAGCACTACAATGTCCTTGTCCATATATCTTTCAGCCAATGAGCTGGTTGCAAATGGGTGCCTTTGTCGATATGCAGGACTGGTTTCCTATCGATAAACATGACATCGACGATGAAGTCCCTGATTCATATTGACGTCGTCCTGTAGGTTGAATCTGAAGCGTCGGGAGGATTGTCGTGTCTCTGGAAGTGGTCTCATACCCCCTTTATCAACTTAAGCGCTTCTTCCCCCACGTGATGACCTCCTCTTTCGAGGACTCGACGGACCTTCTCAACGGATGAATTTTCAAATCGACGGTGCAAATGGCCCAGTTCAGTCTCGGTAAAAAAACATGGGTTTGAGTCGAATGACGTAGCAAGAGCGATTCGTAGAGGTAGCCTCATATGTGTGGCTAAATCGACTTACGATTGGTGTCATCAGCGTGTTGGTCTCCGGCCGACAACAACATTGCAGGTATTGTCAAAGTAAACGCGTAATCTGTGCAGGTTCTGCAGATGGAGGAGAAACCGTGTTGTCGCGTTGACAATGTGGAATCGAATGTAGCCGGTAGATGTTACTGGGTCCACTAATCTGATGGAGCGTATAATTATCTGGGCCGAGTCTGATTGCTGCTGTCCTTTGTCTTTAGGGATGTTCTTGGGAGCGAGATATTGGCTGTATCTCGCGATAGAAAAATCGGTACTGTCGCTGTCGATGAAGGAAGCCCCCTGTGAATTGAGAAAGCTAAATATCCTGGAAATTGTGGGCATCTTGCTCCACAGCCTGGTCTTACTTGTTGTGGGCTTGTTTGCAGAATAGGCATTCTATTGAGTACTCTGTAGCCCGGTTGTAGAGTACTGCTGTGATCAACTTACCTAGGCCGTCTAGGAACGTTGAATCCGTATTGAAGAACGTGTCTGCGAACAATGTCATTGACTTCCTCTAGCCAATTTTTTCTCACCATATGCGTACTTATCTACGTGCACACTAACCTCAGTACTTTTTTTTCGACGCACTACGCGATCTCCAACGGATCACATCACTTATACGAAAGTACGCTGTTTGCCCTTTAATTCGGTTGGATTAGATCACTACGGATGAGCTTGTCAGCCTGAAAGAGGTCTATCGACTTCTGTGCAAGGCTTTATTGTTGATGATATCTACCAAGTAATCAAATTCGGCCCAAAACTAGAACAAATCAATAGCAATTTATAGTTATTCAAGTGCGTGAGACCGCGGCTGGCGGTCATCGTTAGGATTTCCAGGTGCCACCGCTCAGTTTAAGGAAATTGCGAAACATCGTTCGTCCATGTTTGGTAAGGATGCTTTCTGGGTGAAACTGCACTCCCTCGGTTGTGAACTCTGCACTGCTATATTAGTCCCGATCTCTCTCAAAACAAGAAGGGCCGAGTAGCCCACCTTTGTGCCTGCATCCCATGATGATGGGCTTTGCGTCTTGCTCCAGATTGGTCGAAGACGACACTTCGAGCGAGTCGGGAAGCGTAGGATGTGTGCCTGCAAGGGAATGGTATCTAGCAACATCTAATGAAGCCGGCAGCCCATCATACACGCCCTTTCCATCATGCTTCAATACCGAGGTTTTCCCATGTAAGATCTCACCCGCCACATCAACCTTGCCACCAAACACAGAAATCATGCATTGATGGCCCATGCAAACCCCAAAGACGGGTATTTTCCCACTGAATTCCTTAATTGCTGCTTTGCTAATTCCTGCATCGGTGTCCGGATGGCCAGGGCCAGGACTGATTACCAACTGTGTGGGCTTCTTGGCAATCAGCCCCTCCAGCGTGATCTGGTCATTGCGGTAGACCGTGACTGAAGCACCTTCGAGGGCCAGGTATTGATAGATATTCCAAGTGAAGGAATCGTAGTTGTCGATGAGAATGACATTAGATGCAGAGCCGAGTTTTTCGATCTTTGTCGAATTCTGCGGGGGGTAGTCGACTAGGCCATTCTCCATGATGTCTTACAGCGACGTTCTTACCGCGAAAAATTTTCGGTCTTGTGAGCTATCCAAAATGATTTTACTCTCGCCGGCTGGTTGAAAAGGAGAAATCAATGAGCAGACGTGGCCGGCGGGCTAAAAGTGAGTCGGCGGAGTGCGGAGGGGCGAATGGGTGACATTTTATACCCCACCGTATGTTACCATTAGAATAACCATGGTATAATATAAAACATCCTCTTTTGAGCCGATACTACTTGGTAATTCCCCAGCATTTGATCGGCGCTAAGGCCGTCATCAAATTCTACTCTTCAGATAAAATCATGTTTCTATTTTCCAAAAAAAAAAAAGAGAGAAAAAAGAAGCCAATATGATGTTTAGGCCGTGAATATGGCAACCTCTTAAATAGGAAAGCCTACGTCTACCCGACCTAAGAGTCTCCAGTGATTCAAGCGCTTTTCCCAATTCAATCACCTAGTTATCACCTAGTTTATTGTGAGAATGACTTTTCCTCGACCAGAATACCTCCCGTTGGCGTGGTCATATGCTTGTCGCACCTCCGAAAGAGGATACGTTTGTAATACAAAAGGGCGCAGCATATCCATTTCTGCAAGCTGGGCTAGGAATCCTAAAACCCTTCTGCCACCCTTCACGATGAAAAACAACGCATTGATTCCTTCCTTGCTTAAAGAGCGCTTCTGATGATCAGCGACAAAGTCGTAACTTGCAGAATCCACTGAGATGATCGAGCCGCCTTCTTTAATATTTTCCCAACACCCTGATAGAGTACTCCCTCCAACTGTATCAATAATAACATCGAAGCTCTTTTTGTTCCCGCTCAGCAGAGCATTGTACTCCACCGTCTCATCGGCACCGAGAGTCTGCAGGAACTCTTTATTGCGAGCGTTTGAGCTTGTTGCAGCCACAGTGTACACATCGGATATAGACGCCAGTTGGACCAGGTAGATTCCTACCGCTCCGGCGGCACCGGTGATCAATAGGCGTTGTTTGTGCTCAGATGTCAGAGAACGACGGCCACCTGGTTTAGAAATATCCCCTAGTACAGGAACAGATATGCCTGCATGATCATATAATGCCTCGTAGGCAGTCATGGCACTGAGGGGCATTGCGGCTGCAGCATCCCAGGCTAGACCTTTTGGTTTCAAGGCTACTTCATCCTCCATAACAATACAGTATTCTGCCCATGTACAAGGCCGATCACCATCAGTCATTCCAAAAATTTCGTCACCAGGCTTGAACGAGCTTTGCTGGGAGAAAGTTTCAATGATAACTCCAGACAAGTCGTTTCCGAGAATGGGGTAATCATGGGCATACGTCTCCGGCCATGTCAACATGTCTCGAACCACTGTTGTGGCCCTGACACGGACTAAAAGCTCTCCTGGTTTTGACAGCTTAGGGATAGGCAGATCTTTGTCAAGATGTAATGCAGAAGACGGAGCTGGGTTTGAAGGGGAGTATGCACGCGACGAGGCAGGAGCAGGATGAAGACGAACGGCCTGCATTGTGGGAGGGATTTTTCGCCAAAGGTGTGCTTAAGGTGAAAATATTGAGAACAGCCTTGGTTATTTCTTAATAGACTAAGAACAGATGCAGTGAGTGAATGGTGCACGTAAAGGTGGATGAGACTATAATAATGTACATGAATATACGTACGTACGTGGTCTAAAGACCTCTATCCCAAATGAGATCACGTGAGGCCACGTGATCGTGTGCGCTGGAGCGAGGCATCTCGACTACAACCATATAATTCTATGCGCCGACATCAAGTTACTCAAAACTAATAAGTAATTATTATAAATTGTGGCAGTCGTATGCGCTTTAGGGCCTTGTCACGGAAACCTCCGTCAACACCTTTGTTTACGGGTCATGCATGAAAAGAATCTTTGTATCTAGCTACGCAGTATGAGACGGGGATATTCGGAGCATGGTAGTTACGAGCTGACGTGTTTGGAGTCTCATATGGCTAGCTTGCTCTTAGTCCTCTACTTTCCCCTCCAGGCTTCGTACTTTCGTCGATAGCTACCCAATACGAAGATATTGGCCTGGGCACCTTCTCATCAATCGTGCCGCCCCCAAGGTAGTAATATACAAAAAGCTATACTACATCTCAAATATATGGAGTGCCAGTAAGCTATGCTGCATTGCCTGTTCAGCTAGGTAAGTATCCGGCCGGATTCGTTCATAAATCGCTCACTCGACCTCGTCATAACCAAAGTCTAGCGAGATATACATACGTAGTAAAACATTGTTTCCTAGAGACTACAATAGGTTCGGATTCCGCCTACTCCGTACATTTCTTGGCCCACCCCACACCAAAAGTAACGTCCGAATTCGGATCCTTGTTGTGATCGACAATCCGTAGCGTAGCCTCTTTTCCCGCAGTCATAACACGCCATGTTAATTTCTTTTCTGGATACATGTATTACTATTACATGAAATTAACAGTATTAAGCTAAAATATTAAGTTACATACTAGGCTTTAGTGTCCGGAATGGTATAACTGTGGACCCCACTTTTGGTGTGCACAAGAAGTATCATTAAGTCTTAGACTTTAGTAGACAGCAGAATTGGATTTCAGTGATGACTATAGTAGGGCGCCGCGTTGCTGATGTAAAGTCGATTATAGTGTCGGCGGATCACTAAGTACGCTATATTGAGAAATTGCGTAATCGTCCCGCTTTGGTTCGGGTGGGTAGAGTTTGGATACTATGTTGCTAGAAGTTCGAGTTGCGGTGAGTCTGACTCAGATTAGGATTACTGTTGGAATTGTAGCGAATGTTAGGGAATTGCACGGGATTTTTTACGTTACCAAGTTTCAGGCAACACATATGAGTCAGGCCTAGAGACGGTATATGTATGTAGTCATAAACGTTGAATGCTCGTGGAACATTCGAAGATCTATTGCTAGCTTTTACTAAGGTGCTGTCCGTGTTTGAGCTTTACATGAACTATGAAGTTGTTTATTTCCACTATTTTGCCAGCATTTGCGGCTGCAGCAACCTCCGTCTCGATCAGTGCAGGGAAAATTAACGGTGGACGCTGTGAGAGTGCTGAAGATACAGTCTTTTTCAAAGGAATCCCCTTTGCCGAACCACCAGTTGGAGACCTACGTTTCGAGCCCCCGAAGCCCTACAATGGGAAATTCCCGGAAGAAGGGCTGAATGCAACTACATCAGCAATCACATGCATTCAGTTCACACACGACTATACCCCAGAACTATCCACATCGGAAGACTGGTAAGCCAAGTCGCTAACTTTCATCATTCTACATGTTTCTTCAGGGTTTAATCCTTTTTCAGTCTTTACCTGGACATCTGGGCACCAGGAAACGTGACTAAGGACTCGGGACTGCCAGTCAAAGTTTGGATATTCGGTGGTTCAAATACAGAAGGATCTATATCGGATTCTTTATACGACGGCTGCAACTCTCCCGATGGCGATTCAATCCTTGTCACAATAAACTACAGAGTAGGCCCCCTTGGTTTCATGGCACTCAGCAGTGCCGGGATCCAAGGTAACCAGGGAATCCAGGATCTGATTCTTGGGCTAGAATGGGTTCAAAGCAACATTGCTTCCTTTGGTGGTGACCCTGTATGTTACACTACTCTGATGCGAATTCATGTATAAGAATATAGAGCTGACAATCGACTTGATATACAGAATCAAGTGCTTCTGTTCGGCCAATCAGCCGGTGCTGAGAATGCATACGTCATTGCATCTCTCCCTCAAGCTCCTTCCCTCTTCAACAGTGTTATCTCGGAATCAGGTGGTGGTAGGGGTCTCATCACTAACGCGACTACACAAAAGATTGGAGCGTCATATGCGCAGGCTCTGAACTGCAGTCTTACGGACGTGAGTGTGCCGATTTGGGAATACTCGACTGAGCGTGCTGACCTGTACAGAAAGCTTGCCTGAAGTTCAAAACTGCTGATGAGCTTACCAAGGCGTATGATGACGATGACTTCCTGTCTCAAGGAGTTGGCTACTGGGGCCTTCTCGGGATCCTCGGTCCCATAACACATTCCTTCTACCCCTACGCAGATGGCAACATCGTCCCTGAGGACCCTTACACTAGCGGAGTAAAAGTCCCGGCAGTTTTTGGATTCAGTACGTCTTCACCATTAGCAATATCCCTTTCTGGACACACAGTAGCTAATAGTCACCCAAAGCTAGAAACGATGGTATCATTTATTCTATCGACTGGGCCAACTCGAGCGGAAATATTCCATCGCTAGCGGCATACGAGGAGTTCTTGCGTAAGGACTTTGGGCAGGCCGCTTCTCTTGTTGAAAAACACTACCCTCTTTCTTTGTTCGAGTCTACTATCGGCGACTCACCGCTCCTTGGCGAGTTATCTGCCTTGGGCATGAACAAAACCGAGGCTGCCGTTATTGTGGCCATGGCCACCGTCATCACCGATTCGACGTACAAGTGCCCAGCATACTATGGTGCAGCGCAAGCTACGCATAACAATATCCCTGCATGGACCTACGAATTCACCCACAACTCAACTTGCACATGGATAGATACCATCCCTCAAAAATACGTCTCCCTTTTCAGTGCCACACACACTGCCGAAATCCCATTTGTCTTTGGAAACATGAACAACTTCGATCTCCCCAATGGGAACTGCACGTTCACTCAGTCCGAAAAGTACCTCAGCCAGCAGATGAGAAGCCTGTGGACGTCAATGGCTGAACATGCCGATCCGTCAACCGCGGGCCTCACTTGGCCGCGATTTCACACGACAGAAAAGAATCTCACGACTTCGGGAATGATCTTTGGAGACTCGGCAGTGGCCGGCACAGTTGATTACACTGGGTGTGATCTGTGGTCTCAAGTCCACGCCATCCTGGCAGGGAGCAACTCGACAACAACTCTGAGCAGCCCGACTCTTGGTTAAGCTCCACCAGCAGCGTAAATACCTCCGTTGTCAAATGGTGCATCGATTTCTCTGCCTACGACAAGCGGTTTTCTTCCTTTCACCGCTCTGATAATGAGACTATTTCTATGGAATCTAGTATGGCAAAAAGGTGTAATCACTTAAGAATTAAAGACTATATCTTAAAATGAGATGACTTGGAATAATATTGATATGCCCTTCTATAATAACAATATGACCAGCACTGAAATGTATGTATTATATTAGATATGTCTGATCATTATCTAAGCATGAAAGTAGATATAAAGAGCTAATGACCGGAATCCAGATTTCGATTGTGGGAAAAGATTATATTACCATGAGACACTCACTGCTGTACGTACAGTATGTAGTGACTAGGTTTTCTACTCACTTTCGTGAAAGGGGGGGGAAGAAAGCAAAAATCGGGTCAAGGCTCAGCTCAGCATTTTGTGCTCTAATGTCCCTTCGGGCAGCGTAATTGATAATGATATCCTCGGTTATTCCGAAATTGAGACAACGTGAGACGTTCGAATAGTTTTCTGGCTATTGACTACTGAACATGAATACCAGAATTGAAGTATAAAACCACCGGGAGGTACTCTCATTTGCCTCAACTGTAAGTGCAGTCTTCATTTTTTTCCAGAGGCATCACCGGGACTTGACCAGCCTTTTAACATTTGAACTTGTTACTTATCCTGAACTGCCTGCTGACACGGAAGTGTCTCAAACTGAACTGTTGGGCTTAAGGTCCACTTGCCGCAACCATTTATCCATTGCCTTTTCCATCAAATCCTTAGTCAAAACCACCTATCAATTTTTAGTAAGTATATCAAGTTTGAGAGTATAGGCAACGGTTCAGTCATGTGTGGCTTACCAATTTTTCTGACTCTATGAGTGTATCATGATCTGCGTCTTCAACAATGGCCCACTCGACATTCTCCGGTCCAACCATTTCGTCCCAGCCACCAGCATCGAAAGACTCACGCGGAACAGTAAGCCAGTCATTGCTAATTTTCAGCCTTGTCCCTGGCCCCTCGTTCTTCGCAAGTTTCATTGCTTCGAGGACCATGGCTGCCATCCTGTCATGGTCACCATGCCCAGCCCAGATGACGAAGATCCGCGGTCGACTCGTGTTTCCTGAGTTGTTAAAGGGACGAGGTGCATATTTCATTTTGGCATAGTAAGCTGCGACTCGATGCTTTTTCCGAAATGCGGGAATCTCCACGTCAGGTTTGCCTTCACGACGGATTGGGGGGAAGACGCCCATCATTTCAAACAGCTCGACAGTTGCCTCCGGGATCTTAGGAGGTGGTCGAGGTAATGCCAAGTCTAGCATAATTATCCCCAGAACTCGCTTTCCTTGTTCGTGGAGCTGGTATGCAGTTTCATATGCAGTAGCTGTCCCCATGGACCATCCGCATAGCATGTACGGGCCATCCGGATCAATACTTTGAATGGTGTTTGCGTAGATGGTGGCAGTCTCTTCTATCGTCCAAGAAGATTCCGATTTGGTCATGAGGAATGGTGAGCCAAAGCTGTAGACCGCACAGTCATTTGAAAATTTAGGTAATGTTCTGTACACGAAGGCATTTCCGGAGCCTGGAGGTGTGAGAAAGAGGGAGGGAACACCCGCTCTGGGAGTTCCCTGAAGCAGGACCGAAAAGCATCGATCCTCAGGCGCGTCTTTCATGACAGGTGTAAAATCAAGAAAGCCTGCCGTATCTGGAATCGAACTGATTTGTTGAAAGATTGCACCGACTGTTGCCTGGGTGAAAAACAGAGATGACGGCAATGACACTCCTGTTTCTACCTGAACACGCTTGAGAATTGCGATAGACCGAATCGAGTCGATCCCTAGCTCAATCATCCCAGTAGAGAGGTCAATCGGGTGTCCCATCGCCTTTTCGATCGCCATGCCTAATGACCGCATGACTTGAGGTCCTGAAATGGGTCCATCAATACTGTGCCCGCCCTGCGTATCCTGGCGTTCCCAGTATGTCCTGACCAGATCCTCCAGCTTGGTCTTCTGGACTTTCCCTGCCATAGTCGTTGGATATTTTTCATGTCCCAATGCCTGTATCGGTATTACATCTGCCGGAACATAAAGATTCCCCATCCGTGCCAAGATAATATCCTTAAGTCTATCTGCCGTGTAATCATCGAGTTTCTGGTTCACCACAGCAACAGGAACTTCGCCGGCAATATTGTCCGGTGCGCGCACAATTTGAGGCTGAAGGACGTTGATGTCGGGGATTTGACCCAGGACAGCCTCGATGGCTGATGGTTCAATATTCTCGCCTCCACGGATAATGGTATCTTTGTATCTACCAATCAAGTAGAGACGACCGTCGTTACCAATGAAGGCTTTATCACCACTACGGAACCACAGGCGGCCATCCTCTCCGTTATAGAAGTTACTATCGATTCCTCCAATATATCCTTTGATCAAAGTTGGGCCTGAGAAGTGAATCTCGCCAGCCTCCCCAGTCCCAGTTGATGCATTACTGTCCTTGGCGCATACACGAACAGCCATGCCAGGGAGTGGAGTGCCAATAGAAACATCTCTGCCTTTGATTATATCGCTGGCATGGCTCACGACATCAGAAGAAACAAGGACGCCCTCGGTCATACCGTAGAGATTTTCAACCCCCGACGCACCCAAGGTATCAAGGCAAATCTTGATGACCTCTTCAGTCGGTGGGGAGCCCCCCATTACAATCCGCCTAAGTGAATTGAGCTTCCCGGATGCAAGCGATACATTGCTTAGAGCATGCAGCATGGTTGGCACCAGTCCAGCGTGGCTCACTTGCTCCTCCCTGATGGCCTTCTCCACAGCCTCTGGAACGAAGCTTGGCCCCGGGAGCACGACTGTGGCCGCGTTAAGAAAGGGACCTATAATACAAAGCCAGCCAAACCCGTGGTTATTTGGCAATGTAAATAATGCCCGGTCTCCAGGCAGCATAGGGACACTGCTTTCGCGCCAGCGTAAGGCGGCGGAAAAGCCATACGCAGATGGTACAAGACAGCCTTTAGGGAGAGATGTCGTTCCACTAGTGAAGAAAATTGTCCGATCAGAAAATTCTGAGTCGTGATCTCTACATATGCTTTGCTGGAGATCAGGAGCAGGATCCGACATCACCTCCTTAAACGGTGTCCACCCGTCCATCTCCCCTTCGACCAGAATTCTCATGCAGTCCTGCTCGGACGTCAACTCTTCGATGCGTGCACACATATCAGACTTTCCGGCAATAATGCCCATAAAGTCTGACTGACACTGTCCCGTCACGATTTTCAACATATGCCGCATCTCTCGGGCATTGGATAGACCCTTAGGGTTGATCGGAACATAGGTACAGCCCATTTCGTACGCAGCCCAGGTAGCAATAACGTATTCGGCAGTATTCGGCATGAACATAACCAAAGGGTCACCTCTCTTCAATCCCTTTGTTTGTAAACCAGTGACAAGTCGTTGTATAGCGTGATTGAGGTCCTGATAAGTCCATCGTAGGTAGTCCGCCCCATGCTTTGCGCTGTCGATGGACGTGCTTGGGATGCCGTACAGAGTAGAGGGCTGCTGGGTGCTGATGAGAGCGACAGCATTGGGGAATTTCACGACGTTTTGATAGAACGCCTCGTAGAGAGTTGTAGGTAACTCTGGAAGGGTGCTTCCATGTAGTTCGCTCGGGGCCATCATGGTGGAAGATGATCGCGATTTACTTTTGAGTATTCTCCAAAGACACGATTAAGGGGGGATAATGACTGCTAATGTCAAAGGTACGAGATACTAGAAGAAACGACAGTAATCAAATACGGGGAATCATACGGAAGTATAATTGACGGTATATGCCCATCACATACAGGCTAGCTCAAGCCTGCTTACCTAACTCACCGGAATATCACAAATAATACTATAGGATATAGTGGCGGCAACTCAGGCTACATTTTCCTAGCTGCGTGCTTTTGCAGTTTTTAGTATCGACTTACGGAATACTGCTAAAACAGAATAGACAAAAGTAACTCCTCCGACTTAGCGTGTGGATAATTCAGTTTCAAGAGGATATTCAGGCTTTATTACCTGATTAGCTCTAGCGCGTGTGTTTGGATTAATCAAAGTAAGAATCTGCATGCTGGGGGGTATCTACGATGGGATAAGCGGCAATCTGGTGAGAATCAAAGGACACGCTGATGCCATAAAGCCCGTCGATCAACGGATCAAGGGCGTAGTGCATGGGCTACGCCCCCATCCTGAGCTGGATTGTAGTCTGTGGGTACCCGCTGACCGTTTTGCTGTACATATAACAGAATTCTTGTATCTGCATGTGTAATTGTCAGGAGAGGCTTCGATTAAAATACAATCTAATAATATTAGATTGTATATGTACGACCCACTATGGCGAAATCCTCGCAAGGTGCGGCCCGCGGAGTGAAGACTCCGTTAGTAAGTGCAGACTGTAGAGGATAAAAACATTTTATTACGGTGATCAGAATACTGGCCCCTCTCTGGTTACTAATCAATACCGGATACTCTGTACAGTTGTCTTTAAGACTCTTCCTACGCGCTATGTTTGGAGGCGGACATTAACGTATTATTTTGGTGCACAGCTCGCCATTGCTTTCTCACATATAGTGGCCATCACTGGATTGATATCACGCACCCTCATTATTGACCATTATTGAATTTATATTGCCCTTTATTTTCAGCTCATCATGGCCTATAGAACGACCTCGACTCGCTCAAAATCGACCACGGTCGTGGGAGAGCGATCTTTAGATGTTGCTGATCTCGAAGTAATCAAGCTGGAAAGCCTCACTGCAAAAGACCCGGCTGAGACAGCAAAACTTTTGATAGCTGCTGAGAGTCAGGGGTTTTTCTATGTCTCTTTTGACGATAGTCTCTCAGGGAAAATTTCGGAATTTCTCCGAATCTGTTACTTGAACTCTCATGAATTCTTCACCAAGCCTTTGGACGAGAAGATGAAGGCATTTAGAGAGGATGTCAATTACGGGTATTTTAGCTTCCCTACTCATCATAACTGCTAGACCTACAGATACTCATACATCAACAGCTACAAGCGTGCAGGCATGGAATCATTCGGAGTAAGCATATCTATGATTATGCCGCACTGTAGCTAATATCCGCTAGATCTCCCGAGACGAGCAGGACAGTATGACTCTGCCAAGCCCCTTTGCAGAACACGCTGTAGCGACGCTGGAATTTTCCAATATTTGCGACACCATAGTCCGTACCTGCCTCCACTGCTTCTCTGATAGCCTTGGTCTTGGTGAAATAGACAATGCTCATCACCCTGATGGAAAAAGCGACTCAGAAATAAAGTTCGTATCTTATCCAACCAAAGCATCTGCTGCTGATGCACCCGATACTACCCACACCGACAGCGGTTCGATCACCTTGCTCTGGTGCGAGAAATGGGCTAGTCAGATGCAGACGAAGGAGACGAAAGAATGGCTATGGATTGACCCGAAGCCTGGTTGTGTCTTAGTCAATGTCGGGAATCATCTACAAGGTCAGACTGGCGGTCGCCTGCATTCCCCAGTCCATCGAGTGAGTCAACCAATTGACGGGTTTGAGGACCGATACTTTGTATCCTATTTTTTGAGGCCAAATTATGAGTCTTAAGAAACAGCACTTAGCTTATCAACACGTCGAGGGATTATTATTTACCGATATGAATTTAAGTTCCTCGGACACTTTTTGGATTGCGGGGAATTTTCTCAGACTCCCCTTAAATTCCACCTAGCCCGTCAGCTTACTTCTTTATTTACTTACATGGTCAATTACTGCGCACTTATTTCGCACTACTATGGCAGACTGTATCCAAATTAACGACATCATTTGAATATTCCTGTAACGGAGGGGAGTATGGTATAACAGAGCAAAGATATCAGAGCAGAATGTATGGCATAGAAAACTAATGAACAGGGGAGCAGGCCTATGTTTATACCTGCACAGGGCTTGCTCCAGGGCATGAACCCCCGATGTGCCTACAAGATCCGTACAAAGATCCCTAACGAAAGCCTACAACAAAGCCACTAGCTGAAACCATTACCAAGACGTGAAACTCATAAACCAAAGATCTCCGCGGTGTCATGGAACCTCTCTTCCTTCTCCTTTGAGTCGATCCGTGACAATTACAATATTACATGTAATGTATTAGAAATTTTCTTATCCCCCGTTAATCTATTTTCACGCAACGAATAGATATCGTTGAATTTATATCAAATGACTCGCTTTGATCAATCATATCATGACATATATTCAATACCAATACAGTTACTAACCTGCTGTTTATCTTGTTATAGCTTATTGCCTCTAACAGCCCATTACTCCCCGTGATTGGCGTGAGCCTCCCAACATTATAATCGATGAGCGAGAGAAGGCTATGTCAACCCACAACTCAATCCTCAAGGGAAACGCACACACAATGATCTATACAGATGGCAGTGGATACCAAGGGTATATCGGGGCAGTTGCAGTTATCCCGACGATAGAACGTTCAAATAAGGGAGTGTATCGGAACAGAGAGTAAGTCGACAGTGTATGCAGGAGAGTCATGTGGATCAAATTTGCACTCGAGTCTGCTCCGCCTCGTGAGTTAGTTAACGTAAATATTATAGGATATATAATGTAAATCATATTATGAACAAGATATAGTAGTATACTAAAATGGAAAACCAAGTTTGGTTTGTTGCATCTATACCATACTACTCCGCTCTGCAGTAGCTTCTACAAGGTTACAGACATGTAGTTGACGTTACAAACCCATTACGTATGGGTCAGCTCAAGCCTGCTCATCCGGCCCACCGGGATATTATAAATAACAATACAGGATACAGTGGCAACTCAGGCTACATTTTCCTAGCTGCGTGCTACTGCAGTTCTTGGTATCGACTTACAGAATACTGCTGAAGGCATAAGCTTTAAAATACAATGCTCCTAGGTCCACTCTCAGAAAGCTACTGATCTGGGAACTGCCCTAAGGAAAAAATTGGAAATATCGCTGTGCTACATCCTCTCTGCAGGTTGTTCCCCTCTCGCATCCGAGACCGACGCGGGCAACACCTGCTTCGCCCTCCCACTGCCATTCCATTCAGGAAAACTGATACCAAGCACCCAACTCGAATTCCGCCCAGCATGCCGGACCCTGTGAGTATTCTGTCTCTCATCATCTTCATCATTGCAGTTCTTTCTGAACTCCTCAGGCAAATGTAGAGCCGTCCCTCGACGTTGCGAGGGAAGTGGTCGCCAAATCGCAAAATTCTCAGTATCCGCCGAATGTGCTTCCCCTGACCGCCTCGATCCCCGCAGACCTTATCACTCCGACTGTTGCGTATCTGAAGATTGCTGCAAAGTGTGTACATGCTATTTTTGTGATGCTGGATTCTGCTGAATAGCTTGGGATAGGTCGAAGCTGTCGTTTCTATACGAGAGTGCAGCAACCACTGAGACAATAGGCCGATACAGCTTTTTCGGCGCAGGTATGTGGTCCTTTCTGCCTCGATGTTAGTCCCATACTGAACCCCAAGACCCTAGAAAAGTCATCAAGACCGGCCTCGGCCATGGCCCTGAGTGCGACCCGCTCCCGATTCTCGAGAAAGAGCTGTCTGAAGTTCGCAGCGCAACGATACCAGGGCTGAAGCTCCCCGCTGTGACCGGCGGTGCCATTGGATATGTCGGATATGACTGTGCACGGTACTTTGAGCCCAAGACAGCTCGCCCACTCAAGGACGTGCTCGGAATCCCTGAGTCTCTCTTTATGCTCTTCGATACCACTTTTGCGTTTGATCACTTTTTCCAGATTATCAAGGTCATCACGTATATCCCGATCACGGATGGTGGTGCCAACTTAGAGGAGGCATATCAAAAGGGCCAAGGGACCATTCAAGAGGCAATCAACACCCTGCTACACCCAGATATCCCCCTCCCACCGCAAGACCCGATTCTTCAGAATCAAGAGTATAAATCGAATATCGGCCAAGCAGGCTACGAAAGCCATGTGACAAGACTCAAAGAGCATATCAAGGTCGGAGATATCTTTCAGGCCGTGCCGTCGCAAAGACTGGCCCGCCCAACCTCCATACACCCGTTCAACCTGTTCCGACACCTCCGTTCCGTCAACCCTTCGCCGTATCTGTTCTTTGTTGATTGCGGTGACTTTCAGCTCGTGGGTGCGAGCCCGGAACTGCTAGTCAAGAATGAAAACGGCCGTATCATCACCCACCCAATTGCCGGTACCGTCAAGCGAGGCAGGACGTCCGAGGAAGATGAAGCCCTGGCTGCCGAGCTACGAGGCAGCTTGAAAGACCGCGCTGAGCACGTCATGCTCGTCGATCTGGCTCGAAATGATGTGAACCGAGTGTGCGATCCCATCACCACGCAGGTCGACAGACTGATGGTTGTCGAGAGATTCTCGCACGTTCAGCATCTTGTCTCTCAAGTATCTGGTGTCCTTCGCCCGGACAAGACGCGATTTGACGCCTTCCGGTCCATTTTTCCTGCGGGAACTGTCTCTGGAGCTCCCAAGGTGCGCGCTATGCAGCTCATCGGTGAATTGGAAGGCGAGAAACGCGGTGTGTATGCTGGTGCGGTGGGCTACTTTGGATACGACAGGTCCAGCCAGGACGGATCGAGCAAGATTACAGGCGACATGGATACCTGCATTGCCTTGCGCACGATGGTTCTAAAAGACGGCGTTGCCTATCTGCAGGCTGGCGGCGGTATCGTCCTTGATTCTGACGAGTATGACGAGTACGTGGAGACTTTGAACAAACTGGGTGCCAATATTGCATGCATCAAGGGCGCCGAGAAAAAATACCTGCTGTTAGAAAAGGAGGCTGCGGCTGCCAAGTAGAATCTAAATATAGATGTAAATAGTAGATTGTTGGTCAAAAAAAAGTGATTCAATGTTCTCCAAAATACGACTTCAGTCAAAATAGGTATTTAAATGGGCGTCCCCGCACTAGTACTGGTGTAATTACAATTTGACCACTTTACATGAAATTACAATGTTTGTAATTACAGCGCCCCAGTATTACCCCGCACCCTATCGTCAATTGGGACTAATGTCTTCGTCGTCTACCCGCCGCCCTACCGCGGAGAATAATCAAGGGCTGAATCGATCGGGAAACAAATAGGTAGTCAGGATACTAGCTGACTTGCTCAGTAGAAGGATTACTTTACAGCTATCCCAGATATGGTGAATGCGGCGCATAAATCCGCTTGGCTGCTCTCATTGGATAACAAGCTGTCCTCGATATAAGGATTTGCCAAGAATCCCAGGTGCCAGTTACTTTCACTCCATTAGACACACTTGAATACAGTACAATACTCAATCTCTCAGCTATTTACAGAACAGGAGTTCCGGAAAACTCTGACACGAGTCACATGACTATACTTCTGCACAAGTTCAACAATCTTCTATCCAAGATATCCAAGAGATACAGGAGTTTCTAGCTTTATATGTGCAGACCTGTCCCAGAAGACAATCAATTGACATTAGGAGTGGAATGGCGTAGAAGTAGGGTGTTGGACCAGGCCGAAGCGTTTATGGATTTCTATTTTGGCCATGCTGAACCCACGATCGATGTCTCCGCGTCGCGCATCTCCAGCGGGAATCTCCCCAAGACAAATTTGTAAGTATTGGTACTGCTTCCGAACTAGTGTCGCAAGGCGCTCACTGCTCTTTGGGCAAAGCAAGCCGGGATTCGAAGACTCCGACATCATCTCCTGCAATTCAAGGAACGCTAGAGACATACCTAGTAAGACACCAAAATTTCGAATAGGGCTGGAAGCTAATTTGAGCATAGTTGTCGCAAAATCAGACGGCCAAACTGAGAGGATGCCATCTAGATCCTCAGGGACGGGTAGGGAGGCCTGGCGAATCATTTCCAGGCCAAACTCGACGATACCTCCATTTTCCGCTGAGTAAGGCTGGTCGTCCGTTTCGAAGCCGGACTGAGCCCTCAAGAACCCCACCACAGCGCACCCAATCTTGTCGCCCGATCTCTGTGGGGCGTACAAAAACGATTCCAGGAGGCAGCACTGCGTAAACCAGAGTGGTAAGAGATGAGCAATATTGAGATGAGCTGTCCGATCTCCTGGATGCTTCCTCAACGAAGCTAGAGTGGCTGGCTCAATGGCTCTGCTACCAGCAGCGAGGGCAACATGATCACTATGGTCCAAAGTTAATCTCATGGGAGACTGTCCGATGAAAGAGTAGTGGGAAGGGCTGTGCTTGCTGTCCAGGGAGTCAATCCAAAGCACAAGTGTTTCGAGCTCGCTCGCCGTGAATGAACCGTACATCTTCCCTCCCCATTGAAGCGCTTGAACCAATTTGCTCCTCTGGCTGTCACCTGGATATATCCATGGCTTACTTGCGCTCAAGCTTTCAATAAACTTCTGTCGCCATTCCTCGGTCGAGAACGCTTCAGGATCCAGCCAGTCGGCCAGCAAGCGCTCCCCAATTTTCACCCGACTGCCACAATGCAGCCTATGAGCCGCCTGAATCTTCGAGCCGAATATCGCAAGAACCTTTGACTGTCTCGACTCCAATCGACCGTGGGAGTCATCATCGAGTCGTGCAAGAATATTTGTTGCTTGGTTGCCCTTTCGAAATTGCCACTCGCTGAAAATATATCCAGCCCGAATCCGCTTCCACACTGCATCAGCAGCCACATCGCCCTCAGATTCTGCAATGTGCTGAACGTAATCCTCGACGCTTGCTGTAGCCATGGCAGCGTGGCCCGAGTGGCTATTGTCAATGGAGACGTGAAGCAGGAAATAGTACCCGTCGAAGCCAACTTCCGGTAACTCTTTCGCCGCTTGCATAGTTTCCAGCTGCAGGGCTTCAAAGTGCATGTTAAACCCAAGAATCTCAGGCAAAAACTCGTGCGGGAAGAGAGACACGAGTAGCTGCGCCACGGCTGCTCTCCAATACTTAAGGCTACCTAGCCTGTAACGAGGATGCAGAATAGCCTTTGTTGTTGCCGAGGGCAAGTCTGGTTCAATTACTCTCAAAAGGTCCTCGAAGATCTTGACATGATGCTGGTCGGGGTTCCCGTTCCCCAGTTCATCTGTAAACACTTGCCAAGTCTGTTTGACGGTGTGTCTCAAGGAGAAAGGCATAGTGATCTTGTTTAAATGCCCGAGCCAGGCGCCATCGACCAACTTTAGCGGTGCAATCTCCCTCAGCCAGTCCCCAGCTGCCTGCCGATTGAGAAAAAGCTCACGTGGACCTCCCGATCGTCGGCGACTTATGTACTGATGATATTGACTTGTGACACCATTTTGATCATTCCGTAGAAATCGAGAAAGCGCCTCGCTGTCAAAGTGCTGAACAGAAAGTATGTTGGTTTCCGGTGCCTTGGCGTAATCCTCCAATGCTTGCGAAAGCAAAACTAGGAATGCCTGTCGTGCCACCGGTATTACGTCGGAGTGTTCCTCCAAATTTTGAAGCTTGAAATAGAGGCCTTTATAGAATTCTAGCTCTCTCGCTAAGCCTACGGTTGCTGTGGCAAGTGGACGTGGCTCTTTGAGCTCTTTGAGCTCTTTGAGCCCTGGTGCAGATAAATCATCGGATCCTTCAGCCTTTAGATAGCCTTTGAAAATTTTCCAAGATAAGAAAGCAATGACGAATGCGCATATGAGAACAAGATTACCGGGAAAGCCGGCTTGATGATTTGCAATGGCCGATTCAAACTTGAAAGACATTGTAGATTTTTTGGCTTGTCAAGTTGGAAATCTGACAAAGTCTCCAGTCTGGATTGCTGGATTGTTGGATTGCTGGCGAGGACGATGATGAGGGTGAGCACTTGAAAGTTCAAAGGCGTGTGCCTAGGCTTACTCAAAGTGCTCTGGAGACCTCGAGAAAGGCGGAAAAATATCCTGGTTATTCAATAATCTAATCTGTCTCTAAGCCTAACTTGTTTCTTCTTTACCTTTCTCTGATTTTTTTCTTTCCCTCTCTAGAACTCTTGTGGGCTATGTCATTTCAAACAATTTACGACATAGTCAGGTGGAATTACGACTGTAAGCACCGACAGGAAGAATGTCCAAGTAAGTATTTTTACGTATTTTTACGTAAAGTTCTGAAGTATGCCAAGCGTATCTTTGAACGCAAGTGGCCTATAATCGGCAGTATTTCATATGCTTCTAGCAGTTGGGGATATGGACTATTACAGGACCAAAACCCATTTAGGGATTATCTCTTCTTGGCATAGCAGTGATCTAGTTGATAATATTGCTCATATAATAGAATCAAGCCCTTCTCTCTTTACAGATTCCTTTTTTAGTCCTGTTATTCATGTGGATACTACGTCTAATCCTCTTAGTATAGACTACGTCTTGGTGGTATTCAGGCTGATGTACCCACAGACTATTGTCTACCTTAGGATAGATGCATAGCCCATACTAAAAATTACAGTAGCATGCAGCTAGGGAAATGTAGCCTAAGTTGCCACCACTATATCCTATATTATTATTTATAATATCTCAGTGAGTCGGGTAAGCAGGCTTGAGCTAGCTTGTATAGGATGGGAATATACTGTTAACTATATATCTGTAATTTTATAGAAGCTACTATAGAGCAGAGTAGTATAGCATGTATATAATACCTCAAGCTTGTAGCCTTGTATTTCCATTTTAGTATACTACTATATCTTGTTTATAATATGATTTGTATTATATTCTTTTAATATTAATATTTAATAAACATCTTCTCTGATGTATAAAATGATTTGTCTAGAATACTACTGTAGTACTGCCATAAACCCAGGCGGCAGGCCACTGAGGCCAGCATGCTTCTAATCAGCCTAGATCTTATTAGTATTTAGTGCCATTTACTAGCTGAAACACAAAAGAAAAAACTGCTTAGATTTTTCAGTGTACTTATTAGAACTTTGTACGCATTAAGATACATTTATTACATTACAGCTCGACCAGGCGGGCCGCGGGTGTATATCCGGAAAGATACCAAGAAATCCTAGAATATAGGGCTATGTCTAGAAAAACTCTAGTCTACTAGTATAGCGGCGGAGCGGGCCGCCGTTGCATCTATACTACATGTGTGGGACCTGTGTAATATGAGTAGTGGAGCGTAACGATAATGTAATAAGGTATCTTTAATTGGTGTTTATTAATTTAAGTGTTAATAGACTACCCGTTCCATGCATATAGAGACCAGGAATATGCTCCTTATATGCAGTCATGCCAAACCCCACTTCTTGCCTTACTAGATCCTGCAGATCAATATACAGAGCCGTATAGGATCTATGACTAATCGCACATAGCATCGCGATCTACACCCATCTAGTTCCCACTCCAAAAATCCCACGAGAATTTTGTCACCTTACAATTGGGCGACTCAGGGCGAGGTGGTGATGATCTCCGCCTCAACTTAGCCAGAGTCTATACGCAATTCAGGTAAAGCTGATCCTCCAGGAAGAAACGTAACGAGTAATACAAGGTGTATCCTCGGGAACTAATTTCCTTTCCAGACCTAGAGCACATGTTCCAAAATGTCGTATCTATTAGCGCTGCAAGAATTGACAATCATATTTGCTTCCTAGAGAGGTAATAGCTGCTGCGCCCTTAATAAGAACGTTCTCTGAAGCGGAAGTACCGGAGCTGATGCATTCAGTCCAACCAATCAGTTCACTCTGCCAAGCTGCTGGATTTGCCTCCATGAACTCCCCCAACAACAGTGGGAATTGTGCACCCTTCTACCTGTATTCAACATGACGGAGCAGAAGCCCCACGCTATTGTCGGCCTCGCTACGAAGGCCGTGACATCCATTGATCATATAGACTGCAGCATATCCTCTCCATTGGATAGCGGGTCGTATACCATATCCGCAGATTGAGGATAATTTCCGGATATCCGCACTAGCATAACTCTCGGTTAATTATCTACATGGTGTCGGACTTCGGCTTAGGTGCAAGATGCAGACAATACAGACATGAAATTGATGCTATAGAGGTCTGAAAGATCAGAAACCAAAAAAGAAAACAGTAGCAAAATTCAAATACAAAAAATAATTAGAAACACGATTGGGACATCCAGTTATCCTATGTCCTTCAATTCCACAACCACTGCAGCGTAATTGACATTGTACAGGCGGTTGAGATACTGGAAGCTCTAGCTCTGGCTCAACCGGAGCAGCAGTAACAGTTTGGGATGCTTCAACCTGATCTTGTATAAGCGTCTGAGTTTCCTGTCTACTATTTCCTTGTTTATGCGATACCTGCGTTCTAGACCGTCTGCATTTTTGCTCCCCTTTCTTATGCGCAATGCGGAATTTATGGACTTCTTTTCGTACAATAAGAAGATCATTAATGCTCGTTTCATAAGCTTTGGATATGCGGTCAGTTGCTTGATCGATTGATTCGAATGGGCTTAATTTGCGCTGGCTTATACGCTCCTTGATCGCACTGAGTTGTCGTTCAAACTGACGTAGATTTTGAAATGCTTGTAAGCAAGAAGAATGCGAATTGCTGCTTCGACTTGGAGGAGGTGTAGGAGTCCTTAAATGAAAAGTAAGCTGTTGGTAAACTCAATCCGAATCAAGTGGCACTAATCCAGTTGCCGTGAAGCCATTCCAAATAGTCTCAGCTTTATATGCCATGAATTGGGCTTCCGGAAATGCAGTAAAAGGTCAATTTTGTCAATGTGGTTGAACCAAAGCCTCGCTTGCCGCTCAACAAGTTGTCCATATTGTCGGTTAAAAACTGCAAAAGGCTTCCATGGCCATCAAGGATCAACATTTGATATCTGCCCATTGTACGGCCATTTGTATAAGAAATGAAGTGGTTAATAAGCCAATTCATTCCAATCTTATCTGTGATCCACCCCTTGTCGCTAATATTGATTCTCCAGTCATCTGGGAGGGTCTCAAACTAGCCTTCCTGGGAGTATTTTGTTGCTTTGAAGATCACATATGAAGTTAAAGCCCATCCAGTAGAATTAACCACCTCAATTGAATTTACCTATTTCCGATTGCTAGGTTGCAATAGCTTTGGGCGGGCATATCGATCGCTTCCAGTAATCACCTTTCAGCTGCACAGAGTTTTAGATATCTTCTGCTGAGATACCATATTCCAATGTAGCCTCTCGTATGCGATCCTGGATTATCCTTTGATCTTCGCAATTAGCACGTTCGTAGTTATATCCTCGTAAAAATCGCGATTCGAGGTCTGGGCGACTTTGATCTAGATTGTATACCCAGTCCTCTCCAACCTGTCGATTTCCATGTTGTGCAAGAAGGATTTTGGCCATATTTCGTACCATAGATGGTCGGGGAGGTAAACCTCGCTTATCTAGGTCCATTGTCACTTTAACAAGCAACTACTTTTTAGATTTGGTCAATTTATGTCCGTTGGCGCGCGTTTCAGCTCTTTTGAAGACTGAAAGTGTGGCATTATAAATATTTGCTGCTTGCCGTACGGAGCGGGTTTTCGACTTTTTATATCGAAATTGTTAATTGGATCCGCCCGTCTTTTTGTTGAGAATTATTATTGTTTCTTTCTGAATTGGTGGCATAGTGATGCGACGAGCTTTAAAAGATAGTACAAAGCGCGCTTTCGGGCGAGAGTGACCGATTTGGGTGTGGATTACGTTGAGTATAGGGCCAGTCTTTCTGGGCGTACTAAAATTGACTGTGATTATTCAACCAGTATACGAAATTTAATGTAATCTGTTGACATTCCAACATGTGCACCTATAGCCATGCGATATATCCGAAACAGGAAGAAAACACCAGTCCGTACATGAGACAGCTCAAATTTTGGTCTCAGCGTCTGCCTCAACATTAGGTGTGTCTAGTGTCTCTTCGTCAGACGAGTTGGTCTTGTCCTCGTGTCCCTGCGTTCCCAGCTTTAAGAAAGGTATCAAGACGACCCCCAAACCGGCTGACGCTGCAGCAAACCAGTACGTTGACAGGTACGGTTTGATTGGACTTGCCGGTCCCTGGTTGCGGACAGAGTTGTAAACAGCAGTCGTGATGCCAAGACTGGTGTTGGCGCAGAACTTGGACGCAGTGTTGAAAATGCCTCCGGCAAGAGACTGGTCGGACGATGGAAGACTGGACATGACATACATCTATATTCCAAGTTTTATTAGCATTCAAGGGGAGAGAGAGAGGGCCCTCACGTTGACCACGTTGAATTCAGTGTCAGCCCCAACAACCATCAACAGTAGCGGCACAAGATACCAGCCCCAGTAGATGCCATCATCCGGCGTAAAACTCATAATAAGGAACGCAATCATGTACGCCGTAGCGCCAATAAGCATGAGCAACTTGTTGCTGACTTTGTGCAGAATGAGACCGCAGACAACGTTGACCAAGATTCCGTTGATAATCATCGGCAGTAAACGAGCAGTGATTTCTAAAGGACTGTAGTGCTTAATTTGTTGCATATATAAAGCCATCCAGAACTCACTGCTGATAAATCCCATGAAACCAAGACAGAGAGATCCCATCAGCTGGGTGAGTTAGTTGATTGTAGCTGGGGGGGGGGGGAGGAGGAGCATTTACCAGAGAAAAGTTCCGATCCTGCCAGACGTAAAGAGGCATCAAAGGAGTTGAATATATCGATTCCCAGGACAAGAAACCAGCAATAAGAACAACCCCCAAAACGAGTAGCAGAATGACATATGGTGTTTTCCAGCCATTGGATGCGTCTCCAGCCGTCCTATGTCTGGGTGAGCAGTGTCATACCGAAGCTCATAGCTCGAGATACTCACGAAAGTGCAGTCGAAAACAGAGCAATACCAGAAATCGCCAACAACATGCCAATAGGGTCTAGTTTCTTCATTGATTGCCAATTCAACTCAGCTTTGGCCTTTGGAGGGTCGCTGGGAACCGTCCAGACGGCCAACAGGGTAAAAATGGCGTATATCACAGCCAATGTCCAAAGAGCAATTCTCCAGTTACCAACCTGAGACGCAATACCGGAGATAATCATGCCCCCTACATAGCCCAACGGGTTTCCAGCACTGAAGCAGGCAAAAGCGCGATTTTTCCGTTTCGAAGGTTTTGAATACACAACCCCCAGCGATCCGACCGCAGGTGGTACGGCAGAAGCGCAAAAAATACCCATGACGCCCGAGAATACATCCATATAAATAGCTGCGTTGGCGAATCCGGCGATCACCAATGCGACTGTAAATCCCGCCATGCTGGCCATGAACATTATCCGACGGCCGAACATATCAGCCACTTTTCCAAACGCCAACAGGAATGCGCCACTCGTGAGTCTATTTCCCAAAAATTAGAGCCTATGTAAGAATGATAGCAAAGACTCAGAACGTACGAAACGCCGGCAGTAATCCATGTGATTTCAGCAGAGCTCATGTTGAGATCTTCTCCGATGGAAGCAGACACGACAAGAACCAGCCCCTCAAAGAATGAGGTCTGAGCGATAGCCATCGTCGTCGTCAAGACAAATAGGCACTCTTGCAGGGTACTGGAGAAGCATTCGGGGCGGTCATTAGGGTTGCGTAATTGCTCGCCCTGTCGGGGGCCTGATTCTTCCTGTGGCGTGGTCATTGTGTCCGTATACCTCTGTTGTCTGTGGTAGACGTATCGACCTGTCCTTGGTTGCACAAGGCAAAGTGAGAGAGAATACTCAGGGGTGCTGTAGAGTTTTGGCTTGTTAAGTTGGAAATCTGCTACAGGAAGACTCCAGTCTGGGATTGATGGACTGCTGGCGAGAACGATGAGGAGGGTGAGCTCTTGAAAGGTGTGTGCCTAGGCTTACTCAAAGTGCTCTGGAGACCTCAAGAAAGGCGGAAAAAGATCCTGGTTATTTGGTAATCTAATCCGCCTCTAAGTCTAACTTTTTTCTTTGACTTTTTAGAACTCTTGTGGGCTAATTCGTTTCAAAACAATTTACAACATAGGTGGAATTACGACCGTAAGCACCGACAGGAAGAATGTCCAAGTAAATGTTTTTACGTAAAGTTCTGAACGCAAGTGGCCTACTATCGGCGGTTTTCCATATGCTTCTAGCAGTTGGGGATATGGACTATTACAGGACCAAAACCCATTTAGGGATTATCTCTTCTTGGCATAGCAGTGATCTAGTTGATAATATTGCTCATATAATAGAATCAAGCCCTTCTCTCTTACAGATTCCTTTTTTAGTCCTGTTATTCATGTGGATACTATGTCTAATCCTCTTAGTATAGACTACGTCTTGGTGGTATTCAGGCTGATGTACCCACAGACTATTGTCTACCTTAGGATAGATGCATAGCCCATACATTACGCCCTTAATTCGTTGATTAATAGCTTTATAATATCAGCGTGTTCTTTCATTCTTACCAGATTGCCACTTATATCATCGTAAATATTCTCGAGCATGCAGGTTATTACTTTGATTAATCTAAACACACACGTTAGAGCTAATCAGGTAATAAAGCCTGAATACCCGACAAAATTGTCCACACGCTAAGTCAGACAAGTTGCGTCTATCTGCAGAGGCAAGCCAGAGAGCTGCGGGGATATGGATAATTGCCTCGTACAGAGTACGTGCATTGAAAGTTGTAAACAGTGGCGGTCTGAGAGTGGACCTAGGAGTATTATATTTTAAAGCGTATGCCTTCGGCAGTATTCTGTAAATCAATACTAAAAACTGCAGTAGCACGTAGCTAGGAAAATGTAACCTGAGTCGCCGCTACTGTATCTTGTATTATTATTTGTAATATCTCGGTGAGTCAGGTAAGCAGGCTTGAGCTAGCCTGTATATGATGACATTGATGAGTATGTACTGTCAAGTTTCAAATATATTACTATAACAGTATAATTCTGTAATAGCTACTGCAAAGTAGAGTAGTATAGTATATATACAATACATCAATCTTATATTTCTATTTTAGCATAGTACTTTATCTTGTTCATAATATGATTTACATTATATATCCTATAATATTGATGAATATCTTGTCTGATGTATATGATTTTGTCATTTTGTCTAGAATGCTACTGCTATAAACATGGGCCAGTGTGCTTCTAATTAGCCTGGATCTTATTAGTGTTTGCCAGCTGGAAATAAAACTGCTTGTAGTACTCAGTATACTCAGTGGAACCTTGTACGCATTAAAATACATTACAGCTCGACCAGGCGGCCCGAGGCGGGTGTATATCAGAGAAGGTGCCAAGAAATCCTAGAACATATAGGGCTAGGTCTGGAATAACCCTGGTCCATGTAACTTTCTTTTCAGCACCGAGTCCTTAAGGAACTAACTACATTTTTTGTGACTAGAACCGTGTATTGAGTAACTTGGTACCCTGGATCAAACTTATTCCTTCATTACATCAGGTTTATTCTAGTACTGCCTTGGCACTGTTTTGGACGAAAGCGAAGGGAATTTTAAAACTTACTGAATATCTATACAGTGTATAGCTTCACACACACACACACACACACACACACAGAGAGAGAGAGGGACAGAGAGAAAGAGAGAGAGAGACAGAGCATAGAGCTTACTTGGAAATGTCTTTTCGTCTAGAAGTTGCAATTTCGAGATGTCGAAATTTTGAAATCGGGTCATTCTATGTCTTTTGTTGTGTCGTTTTTCTCTTTTGCTACTGGTGGAAATCCACAAAGCTGGAGAATCCATCTGGGTTGCCAGTTATTGGTCGAAGATGGTATGAGATAGGATATGGTAAAGCCAGTGAGCGATTCCGGCATGATTGCTTAGGACTTGTTAGGTCCTGCTTGGAGAAGGTCAGTCGTGTTCCAATTCTGAGCTTCTGTCTTTCTTCAAAATATATTCATTTACCCATGGCAGTACGGAGATGCTTTCTATCTCTATACTGATTCTAGATATCGCTTAATTCTCTCTGGCAAGTATGTTGATATGCTCCGCAATGAAAAGCGCCTGGATTTCATTACAGCACTGGCGGATGTAAGCAAAATGTCAATCTGGAGAAATCAGAAGCTAACACGGAAATAGAAACTTGTCAACGGCGTGCCTGGTTTTGAGCCGATGGAGTCAATGACAAGCAGTAAAAAGATCATACACGCCGTAACAAAGCATTCGCTCAATCGCAATTTGGGTAAGCGCCGCCCTGCCATGGCCAGCTTTGCTTTCCGGGTCTGACTTTGAAAAGGAACATTTATTGAACCGCTTAATGAAGAATCTAACTATGCACTTGATCAAGTCTGGACGGATGACCCTGGTAGCACCCCATAACCCTCAACGTTGACCCTATCTTGAAATTGAAGCTAAGGATCCTATCAGAATTCCACGAGGTTATGTTGAAAGATTCCGTCTGGAAGATATTTGGACGGATCATGTCTAGGACTTTCATAAACGATAGAGACTTTTATCGAAATCCAGAGTGGGTGAATGCAAGTTCGGAGTACGTCGAACTATCAGCATTGGCGGGATATGAGCTTCGAGCGTTTCCAAAATGGGCCAAGTGCTGGGTCGCACCTTTTCTCCCCAATTGTCGGAAGCTTCAGTCCCTTTTCAAGCATATTAACAAACTCCTGGAGCCTTTAAAGGAAAAGCTAGATCAGCAACCACCGGGTGTTGATTCTAAAGATCCGCTCAGTTTCCTATATCAAAAGACGGGAGGTCGGTTGGACGAGCTTGCGTCCATGTTGATTGCGCTCTGCTTAGTGTCATATGATGGAGGAGGTGAATTGTTCACTCACGTCCTTCACTCGGTTTTTACAAATAGTCAACTGGTCAATGACCTCCGTGCCGAGATTGTGACTGTGATTGGGAAAGAAGGGTTCAACAAGAATACCTTACAAAATCTAGTGCTCATGGACAGCGTGTTGAAGGAGGTCCAACGTATGCATCCTGAGTCTGTTCGTAAGTCTCATCCACCCACATTCCTGAAGGCCTTTCTTAACTACCGATGTTAGTCATGATGCAACGAATCGCTTTGGAGGAGGTCGTTCTACCCGATGGACTCATTATACCCAAAGGGACTGCACTTTTTGTCTCCGCTTGCCACATTATTGATGCATCGGTCTGGCCTGAAGGTGATAAATTTGACGGTTACCGATTCTTCAATCTACGCCGGAAGGGGAAACCATCTACAAGCCAAGTATCATATAACTTTACGTCGACGTCTCCAGACCATTTTAGCTTTGGTCACGGATCCCAAGCATGCCCTGGAAGGTTTTTTGCATCGTATATGCAGAAAATACTGCTGTGTAATATTCTGATGAGATATGATGTTTCGGTCACTATTCCTGATGAAGGCGCATGGTTTCAACGTGGGCAGACTCATGTGGCTCATCCGGGCCTTAAAGCCCGTGTTCGGCGACGGAAAGAAGAGATTGAGCTATGAGGAAAAGTTCTATAATGGGAAAGAGCCATGTACTCTATCAATTAGCACAACCCAATGGGCTTTATGCCATTGCTTTTTATCTTGGGATCCGTCCATAGGTCCGACCCCCTTTTTCAAACTGTTCTCTGTTTGATCGGTTTTCATATCACAAATTGACTGCCACGCCCTTTACTCCGTAGGATTAGTCAAAATCCCTGTGGCTTATTGTGACATTGCTCATTCCTACTACTAGGGTAGCCTATCTCGAAGAAACAAAGCATACAAGAGAAAAGGAAGAAGAAGCTCTTACACGCTCGCTTGCTACAGCTTTTATATGGTGCGAAGACCCCGCGACGGTGCCGTATTAGGAGGTCGTGAAGCTCAAAGGAAAAGCCCGCTGCTAGGGCTTAGCGCAACGACGTAAGATCCGGAGCGGCACCATATCAGGCCGAGCAACAAGCAACATAATGCGTACGACCGTCACACTCATCTATCCCACTGCCACCGCTGAAGGCTTAGTAGCAACTGTCAGACCTCGCCGTGAACTTCGCCCAAGTCCAAATTCCAGACCCTCGACCCGATCCTGACTCTTAGTGGAAGCAACGCTTCGGTGACTCGAGGGTCGGGGGTGAGGTGTGGTACTGATGTCCCGAACTCGAAGTCTTCGTCACTAGTAGCTATGGCGGGCCTCCCTCAATTAGTAGCTTCAATGTTTACCTAGTATTATCACTTTGATTTGTTTTGTAAGCACATAAGACCACATCCTGTAGTAATTGATAGCGGTAGGGTATGACTCAAATGCAGCTGGGTCGAAATGACAACCTTGAGAGCGCCAAAACACAAGGTCGGTTGACTATTTGATCCCATCTTCATCAAATAGCTGCGGATGGTTGGTTGAATGACTTTTGTTGGACGCACGCCGCAGGCCTGGAGCCAATCTTGCGTGCAAAGAGAAGTTGCAGGTCAGACTAAATGTGTTCTGGGAAGGCTATCTGCTGAACCATATACACGAAGCGAAGCGGGAGTGTACCCACAGGTCATCAGGCACAGGAGGCCTTAGGGATCTACAATATCAGAAGCTAACTACTGCAGTTCGGCTTCAATGATGCCTTTATGGTACCCATGAGGCAGCCAGAACTTTATGACTCTTAGTCCCACTGACTCCAAAAGCTCCGTCCATCTCTGACGAGTCCGCTCTATTCCTGGGCACCATACCATGACAATCATATCAGTCAATGTCTCCTTTGGCCTGGCATTTTGGTCAGGGATAATATAATCCTCAATCAAGATCTTTGAAAACCCTCTCTCCATGGCAGTTGTAATGTGCCTTAGTATAACCTGACAATTGTAATCAGACCAATCATGCATAATGTGCTTAAAGTAGTAAGCGCGAGCACCTATAATACCTGTTAGATAATTGGCGGACAGAACAGGAGCACCACAGACCTTGAACTGGCTGAGGCTCGAAAAAGCTATGCTTAATCCTCTGAATGCCACCGTCGAGATGTTGGATGTCATCAATTACCGAAGGCAAATCTTCAAGTACGAGCTTCCCAGCTTCAACAGGGAATCGTTGCTTGAACCCCTCGAGGTCATGACCACGGCCTCCGCCAACGTCAACGAGCAACGGACGATCGGGCGATAACCTGTCCAGTAACCGCTCTTGGACGGGAAACCAATCTGCCCAGTGAGATGTGTCATCTCGGCCGCCTTCCATAAAGGTATTAAAACGGCTTAGAGCATCCGCGTTCTTGGCTAACCAGTCCCAGCAAGAATCGGTGGTGTTATAGGCATGTTGAAGTGGCCCTCCATTGGGATCCCCAGGATTCTTGTAGTTAGACTTTTGGAAGAATTCTGGTGTTTTCTGAATAATGGGTAAAAAGTCGATAAAACTAGATCAATCATGTAAGATCAGAGTTGGTCGGCGTTTGTGGAGGTCGGACATCATTGGAAAGTACTCACAGTGAGTCCATGGTTCCAATCGCTTTCCTCTCCGTCATCTTCCTCGACAGGTCGGTAGGCATATATTGACCAGGACCCAGTTCACTAGCGAAATCATAGCAAACAAGAACACGCATAATACGTTCTACCAAAAAGGTTAATTTGTACAACAAGAAGGTTTAAGTTGATGTGACAACCTACCAACAAGTTGAATATCTGCGTTTTTCGGTCCGGCCAGCTCTTTCCAAGAGGCTGGGGACGTCCTGTCGGATAAAATAGTGAAAATATTCAGATCACTGGCAGTCTTCACAGCCATAAGAATAGCGGGCTATAGATCCCAAATATTATCAGCAGCAGGCAGATAGATGACTGAGAGTTGGTTCATACAGAAGTAAATAGTTTATAAATTGCATCCGCAGGGGTTTCGAGAGCTCTTACGAGGCTGATAGCACTTGCAAGCGCATCTTGCCGGGTCTGCTCAGTCTGAGTCGCTTGGTATGTATCAATGGATGCCACAGCCTTTGTAGTCAGGCTGGCAATATCGTGAGATTTCTGCCCCATCATGCTGGATACAGATAGAGTGGTCGAAGTGTGCACAATTCTAATTATTATTTAGAGGGTAGATGGAGGGCACATCTAGCAGTTTGGCAGGATGAATTGATTTGTCAGACTCAATACAAAAGATCCGGTACTTCCGCTTCAGAGAACGTTCTTATTAAGGGCGCAGCAGCTATTACCTCTCTAGGAAGCAAATATGATTGTCAATTCTTGCAGCGCTAATAGATACGACATTTTGGAACATGTGCTCTAGGTCTGGAAAGGAAATTAGTTCCCGAGGATACACCTTGTATTACTCGTTACGTTTCTTCCTGGAGGATCAGCTTTACCTGAATTGCGTATAGACTCTGGCTAAGTTGAGGCGGAGATCATCACCACCTCGCCCTGAGTCGCCCAATTGTAAGGTGACAAAATTCTCGTGGGATTTTTGGAGTGGGAACTAGATGGGTGTAGATCGCGATGCTATGTGCGATTAGTCATAGATCCTATACGGCTCTGTATATTGATCTGCAGGATCTAGTAAGGCAAGAAGTGGGGTTTGGCATGACTGCATATAAGGAGCATATTCCTGGTCTCTATATGCATGGAACGGGTAGTCTATTAACACTTAAATTAATAAACACCAATTAAAGATACCTTATTACATTATCGTTACGCTCCACTACTCATATTACACAGGTCCCACACATGTAGTATAGATGCAACGGCGGCCCGCTCCGCCGCTATACTAGTAGACTAGAGTTTTTCTAGACATAGCCCTATATTCTAGGATTTCTTGGTATCTTTCCGGATATACACCCGCGGCCCGCCTGGTCGAGCTGTAATGTAATAAATGTATCTTAATGCGTACAAAGTTCTAATAAGTACACTGAAAAATCTAAGCAGTTTTTTCTTTTGTGTTTCAGCTAGTAAATGGCACTAAATACTAATAAGATCTAGGCTGATTAGAAGTGGGGTTTGGCATGACTGCATATAAGGAGCATATTCCTGGTCTCTATACGCATGGGTTGAGTCCGTTAACACTTAAATTAGTAAACACTAATTAAAGATACCTTATTACATTATCGTTACGCTCCACTACTCATATTACACAGGTCCCACACATGTAGTATAGATGCAACGGCGGCCCGCTCCGCCGCTATAGACTAGAGTTATTCTAGACATAGCCCTATATATTCTAGGATTTCTTGGCATCTTTCCAGAGGGCAGTCCCATGCATTTCTCGGTGTGTATTATTGAGAATAACGCTATCGCCAATGCATCCATCTAAAATGCGTGCTTGAAAGGCACCCGCTCTATTTACCTAGGGGCGGAGGCCGATGCTCGCAGGGGGAAGTTCTCATTCCCTCAGCTATGAAAACTTTCCTACATCCCTCCACCTAGACCCCATCAACAGCAGCACCTGGGACGTGAAATTAATCTTCCAAGATTTCGCATGCCAAAATGTCTTCCAACGGGCCAGGTATCCAGTTGAAAATCACAGTCATCGGCGGTGGGATGGCCGGCCTTGCATCAGCAATAGCACTCTCAGACATGAACCCCAACCACCAAATTACAGTTCTAGAGTCAAACGCATCCCTCAGCGAGTTCGGCGCCGGACTGCAGCTCTTCGCAAATAGTACTCGTATCCTACATAAATGGGGCCTAACTCCCGCCCTGGAAAGAGTTGCCTTCCAGTCCTCTCACGTGTCTATTCGCCGCTGGGAGGATGATGCAGAATTAACCTTCAACATGAACAACCCTTACAGTACATGGCTCTATGGTTGGCCCCAATGGCAGATCTACAGACCAGACTTGCAGAAAGCGCTCTTCGAACGCGCGAAAGAGTTTCCAAACGTATCTGTTTTATTTGCCAAGTCCGTCAAATCCGTAGACGCTATGACTGGTACCGTCTATACGGTTGACGGGGAGGTTTTTGAGGCGGATCTTACGGTCGCAGCGGATGGGATCTGGTCTCGGGCCAGGCGATGCTTGCCGGCATCAAAGGATGTGTCCCCAACGGCCTATCGGGAACATAACTACCGTGCCGTGATTCCACGGTCCCGGATGCTCTCAAATGCCATTACTGCACCTTTTATAGCTTCCCCGGAGGCAAAATTATGGGTGGGGCCCGGCGTATTTGTATTGGGATATACAGTTGCCTCAAAGGAGTTGTACAACCTTGTTATTGGTGTCCCACGGCCGAGCGAGGGGGTACCTGTCGGGTCTTGGAATCACCCTGCCAACCTTGAGACAATGCGCGGCCTTGTATCTGGGTGGTGTGAGGAAGTGCGAGCGCTGGCTTCTCTGGTTCAAGAGGACTGTGTTTCCTGGACCCTAGGCGAAGTGCCCCCTATTCCCAGCTTTGTTAGTACATCTGGAAGGGTAGCGCTGGTTGGAGACGCGGCGCATTCTCTCCTTCCTCATGCTGCGCAGGGGGCCGGAATGGCGTTCGAGGATGCGGCTGGTTTGTCGGAGTTCGTGAGACATCTGAGGTCAAAAGAGGATCTACCGAAGGTGATGGATGCTTGGAGCCACTTTAGACAGGCTCGTGTGGATCATTTACGCAATATCAGCCGTGGCAATGCAAGTGACATGACACTTCCTGATGGAGAGCTTCAGATTGCGCGGGATATGAAATGGAGCACTATTCGCGATAAACAGCGGGCACAGTGGGCTGAGCTTGGACTTGAGAAGATTAGAGAGAAGATGATCCGGGAAAAACCTACGCCTGATCCAGATTGCAAGAGCACGTTTGAGCCTGGTGGTAGAATGTGGGTCTATGGATATGATATATATGAGAACAGTAGGGAATTCTGTCGTGAACATCTGGGATGGCAGTGAAGGCTTGCTGCGTATTAGGGCTAGCCGCATTTGGGTCGTAAACGCCTCGTCGTATAGAGTAAGCATGATATACGGATTCATCTGCTGAGTACGCCTCCGGATTTTCAGAAAATCTTTCAGTTTCAACAGCCCCAACCCAAACCCTCAGCAAAATTATATGTGAACAGTCACTAGAGTATCATACACATGTGAAATCGTTGGCGTTTCTTCATTGAATTCGACTTTCAGCATTGACTTTTGCCTCATGCAGGAGGAGCAGGGGAAAAGTTATGTTTGGGCTTTACGATCCTTTTTCCCCTTGAGCCTTTCTCGTTTCTTCCCAGTTTGTGCACCAATCACGGTCTCACCTTGTTAAAATTGGTCGAGACGATTTGCCCATCAAACGTTGGCGTCGTGCTAAGTAAAAGGGAGTCGGTAGGACTTTTTAAATTCAACCGACTTCACACGCCTGCATCTATGTTAGGGTAGATTTTCAAATTCGGTCCAGCAATATGTGACGGAGCTATCGGTACACAGGATCGGTGTGAGCACATTTAACCTATTATTTATGTTGTTGCAAGTTATCTAAAATTGATAGGGTTATATTATGAGGTAGTTAGAATACGGAAGCCTTATACCCGATCAGGCCCGCAGCCATTACCCAAAGTAGAAAGGCGATAGAAGTTTAAGGTTATTCTAGCGTGACTCTAGAGCTGTTTCATGCCCATCATTTAATGCATTCGTAGAAACATGGTGTCAGAAGAAGCAAGAACCATAACCAAGATAGCGTTGCACTACTGCGCGATAGAACAAAGGATTATCCGCAACAGCCTTAGCCTTAGGGTATCACAGCCAAAAGAGCCGAATCTTAGAAGATGGATATGTCGGATATGATGAGATAGGACAGAGCCAAACAGAGCCAGCTGCCAAGAGATGGATATGATGGCTATGTTGATGATGGCATATATAAGAACGTTCATTTAATATGTACCTAGGTTTATGCTATCGTTTTGAATTAACTGTGATAACTTGAGTATACGTTCTTCCATTGAATCGGATATTCCGAACTCTTTTTGAAGACTTTGCTTTCAAGAAGGCTTTCGTACTTAGAAGCCTTATATTTTCTTGTGTTATAAGCTATCCGAGATATACTCGACGGTAGTTTAGAAACCGAAGTTTCCGACACATGGCGATGCCGAATATTGTGCAGATATTGCAGTTCGAGCCCGAGCAGCGGGTGATTGTCTGTTATTTATGCCATTAAGTAGTATTAGATGGTCACTTGGACGAGCATTTACGTCGACCTACGCATCAGGTCAAGCAACAAGACCGATATTCACCATCGTCCCGAACATATTATCAACAGTTCCCCCAACGCATTCAGCAGTCCACGCGCATCACCATTCCCCGCCAGCCTATTGCACCTATTATGTTATTAGATGAGCCATTCCCCCAAACTCGATCGGCCTGAGAAGTTGATGAAAGAGAAAGAAGAGAACAAGCAGACGCCTCCTGTTTATCAGAGAGACATCGAATCTTGCCTCCCACCGAAATATTTCAGTCGGGATTACCGGGCACTGAGCTGTCCCTTCTCTTACTGGGAAACCTTGCGGATATGCATTCCACCGGTCGCGCAGAATAGATCACCGTGACGCAGATTAAAGCTCGCCTTGAAAACTTCCCTCCAGCTGGAATACTGGATCATGGTCGGAATAATAAAAAAATCCGTTGTATTATTTGCTTTCTTAAATATTTTCCCTTCCACAATATACAAACACGAGAGACATCCATGTAAGACGCCCTCTGTATAGACCGAAATTTTGAAAGCGATTTTACTCGTGGCGTGCGTTCCCGGTGGTTGAGAAAGACTGTAAACAATACTTGCCTCACTGTTGGTTGCTTCGTGCAATCGAGATGCCTGGCACTGGTATACAGCAAGGAGAGGTCACATATGGCTTACACGTGACCTCGTCAAGCAAGGACTATATAGACCGCGTCGGGGCCTCACTAAGACAGATAGACACAACAGAACACAGAACCGAAGAATCACCTATTGAGATTGACTCAAGTGCTTCGTACGTACGTATATGCACCTTAGTGCACCCACACTCACCGAGTAAGAGTCCATGACTTCATAAAACAAAAGTCCTTCACGCCACCTAGCTTGTAGCACACTTAGACGCAACTTTTCACAGAGAACTATTCATCTAGTTTAAAAAGATGGACAGAAATTTCAGAAAACAACCCACAAACTCTTCCAGCCAACTTTGGCGAGTTTGGCGGCAATAAACGCCACGAGACCGCTAAAGTAACAGGCCACCACCCAAGTAATCAACGCCCAATACTCGCCATCACATCTCGATAAGATTTCCCCGGCAATCGGGATCCCAGTTAGAGTTCTACGGAAGTCGTCAGTCAAGACTTTCTCAAAATGAAGGTTTAGAAGAAGGAAAAAAAATAAGATGTGACGGAAGTACAACGGACAAGAGACTAGGACAACCTACCCAAAACTAACAATTGTGTACATCGTGGCGTAGTATCGGCCGTAGTTCTCCGTCTTACAGAGTTGACCCACGCACACTGGAGTTAGACTGATATTGCTGCCGCTGAAGAAGCCAAAAGCCAGAGCATAGACTATCAGCATGGCCTTGCGGTCTCCAGCAGGCAGCCAGAAGCAAGCACAGCTCACAAGGCAGCCCAGAATGGCTAATATCATGGTGTTGAACCGACCGACGGAGTCGGCAATATAGCCGGGCAGCCATCGGCCCAAGACGGAGCCAGCGTTGAGAATGGCAAGGATTTGGTAGGAAAATGATGTTGAGTAGCCCTGAGCTAGTGAATAGGAGGAGATATACGTAATCGGCACAAAGAGCCCCCATTCGATGAGAAAGACACCAGCAGTGGTCAGCGCAAAAATCGGATCTCTAAAGATCCGGACATCCGGCAGGATGTTCTCCTTTGATGCCGGCTTAGATGGAAGCCGAGAGCGGATGAGGATGCAACCGGCGCCCAGGGTCAACAGACACAGCAGCACCACGACCCGAGTTGCCCATGCAAAGCCAATCCTAGGAAATAGAGCCTCGAGAATTAGAGGGAAAGCAATGCCTCCAAACGAGCCACCAGTCGTTGCAATACCCGTCGCCTCGCCTCGTCGCCGGTAAAAATAGTGACCAATAGCCGCAATCGCCGGGTTAAAGATCATAGACGTTCCTATACCGATAAAGATTCCAATTGTCACCATGAAATGCCAGTATTGCGTGCAGAAAGGTAAGGAGACCATAGACGCAATAGTGAGAATCGAGCCGCCCAGAACCAGAAATCGGGGGCCCTTTGCATCAAATATGGGTCCAATCTGCGCGCCGCAAAGGAAGGTAAGACAGGCATACACGCCAAAGATCCAGCCAACAGTGCCGTCACTGTAATCAGCCAACTGGTGCTTCGACACGTATGTCTGGAATGTGCCAATGGTGTTCAGCAGCCCCAGAGACCCGAATAAAGCCATCCAGCTTCCTACAACAACCAGCCATGCCTGCAGGCCGCCTTCGGGGTAAGTGTTCCCGTCAGGGTCGGTTGACACCCGCAACACGGCACCTGACAGCGACGCGCCGTCGTCTCGTTGGGATACAATTGGATGTGATGTATGAGATTCTATCAGTCTATGGCCTGCATTGTCGGAGGCTGGCTCTTCAGTCGCTTTTGCTTGTGCCCGAGCTGTCTGGTCGTCGGGTACGGCGTTTACATCCTGACACCCGTCCGCCTCATGATCGCGGCTTCCGGATGATGCTGGTTGGTCATGGTCCGGCGTCATTGACCGGTCGTGTGTATCGTGCAACTGTCTGTCTTGCTGAGGAGTTGAAGCAAATCCACAGAGCATTTTGGGTACTAGGCAAACACGAGGCTGCGCCACACAGTTGGATGAGAGGAAAAGAGTTGGGAAGAAAAATTCTTTGAAAAAGCTCTGGAGCGTAAGTCGCCGAGTCGGGCTTGTTGACCCCTGAACGGAAGAGTCCTTGTTATTGGAGTTCGCGGCAGATCTAGCAGCTTGGCAGGGTGAATTGATTTGTCAGACTGTCGCCTCTCCACGAGTAAAATATGATTGTCGATTGCCTTTCCCCAACAGTCGCTTGCATATTATAGCGCCAATGGGTACGAGAGTCGAGCATTCAAAACTTATACTCTAGGCCTGGAAAGGAAGTCAGTTCTCGCAAATATGCTTTGTTTAACAGAGGACATCCCCACTAACCTTGCCTCCCGCGCACCCTTCACCTATACCAATGTGGGACTATCTGATACGCTAGATGCACGCTAGAGAGTACTACGTTGTATGGAGTATGTTAATTACAGTACAGAGTCCTCCATAGAGTCCGTAGAGTCCGTACATAAATTCTTATGGGGCGAAATGTTATTTACATCCAAGAAACAAAAAGAGCAATATGTGTCTGAGGGGTTTTCACTATTAGTCGGCGGGGTCGCCTCCGTACTAGGCAGCTTGATTGGCTAGCATCGCAAGCGCCCAAAAATTGACGGGCTGGTCATTCTATAGCTTACAGCCGCAGCCTAATTGGAGAGCCAGGGATGCCATTTGGTGCACGACTCCATCGTTGGCTTCACAGAACTTTGTTTTTGCATGTCGCTTCTTTTTTGACGAGCTTTTGGCATCTAGAGATAGTGTCGAAAGAAAAAGAGCCAGAGTTGCCAATACCCACTCTCTCTGCCTTCTCCCACCGTCCCTGAATATGATTGGATTTCTATCTCGGACACTTGCATTTGGTAGCGACCGCTCCCATATCTTGTTGGATCGTAGATTTGCTTTATAGCAGACTACATAATGCGCTTATGCAGGGCAGCGAGGTCGACTAAATCGTCTTAAGCAGCTCACCATAACCTTACGATGAGAAAGGTCTTTTAAAAATATGTGATGTGATGAGATAATCTCTCCGTAACAATGCAAGATCCTCTAAATAGACTTATTGTCGGAACGTGAATATCAAACCCTACACGTTTCGGCACCGGATATAGTTAGTCCAACGTGGCACGTGCGTACCGCGTATATATATCTAGCTAGTTATCCCCGGTCCCCTTACTCTTGGGGATCAGTCACAATATTAGGAATCAAGATATCTTCATATTGTCAGGCTCATTAGGCCGCTTCGTGTTCGCGCCTTACTACCGTCTATGCTTCGTGATACGGACCGTAGTTAAACCAACACTGATCAGTGAGGCCCACAGATCAGACCTTACCCCTATTCTCACTTATTCGAATTCCCCGTCGACCTCGCGTCGATTACCACCCTGCTGCGCCGATATACGCACCAAATCTCTTGCTCGTGAGCTCTTAGCTGAGTCTCATAAACCTTACGAATCCACCCGTACGAACCTACGTACGAAACCACCTTCGACCCCGAGTCGAATACCCCTCTCAGTGCGCCGATATACGCACCGAATAACCGACAATATGGCACCCACGGATTATACAGATTTTGATCCGAATGGCAAGGACCGCAAGACAATCGAACCATGCGTAATAACACGAACAAAGATCTACACCGATCTGTACGACGACGACCTATGGTTTACCTTCAAAGATGATTTTGGAGACTGGACTACAGATAACCTTTGCAAAGCAACCGTACCAGTCCTTGGAAAACTACGTGACGTACTGCGAACCAATGGTATATATGTACCAAAGGGTGGACACGCAGGAAGAGTATTAGCGAACACACTGACTCTTCCAGAACCACATGAATGGACTGAAAGTGAAGTTATTGAGTATATACAGCTTAAAGGGACCTTCAATTCCCCATTTATCCAGTTGAAGTTCACTGCCACAATCAAAGGAATCAACGACGCCACAAATGTGATAACACAAAATAATGCTCAATTCGTGCAAGAAGATACCCCCCCTCCACCGTCAACGAACCTACACGGCATGGTAACAAGAGCGAAAGCATCTACAGGTGGCCCACAAGATATAACACCACCCACTGAGACGGCGCCGCAGGCACCACTAGTACAAGTAGCGACACCTACCCAAACGGCAACATGGCAAGGAACAGGATATGTTCCAGCAATCCGTGACCAAGAAAGAACGTATTCGCAGGTGGGACAATCTGCACTGTTGTATGTTAACAGTATTGCACAACTTCAGAAGGTGTACACTACAGATAGCACCAAGTACGGCGATAATGAAGACTCATTCGACCTGGCTCACAATATCTTCTTAGATCTCTGTCGCCAGATGGGTCTATATACCGCAGAAGCACGGAACCAGGCATTTTCAGTTATGCTCAAAGGACTCGCACTCGACTATTACTACACGTGGAAAGATTAATGGGAGCGCATAGGAATCGACCCCGCCGTGGCAGTCAAAAACCACTTCGAAAACGATGAGCACCTACGAAAAGTGCAGACTGACTGGGATGCGATAAATCTTTATACGGTAATTGTGAAGTACCCTGAAAAATCAACTACCGAATGCTTAGAGATGATGTTTCGAGATATCTAAAAGCTCTACCACAAATTGCGACCAGAACTACAAAACGAGGTTATTTGGCACGCAAAGCTCATTTCTGCTACTCAAACACACCCAGCATGTCATGCAGCAACTGGAAATTCCGCATCTACGATCCCTGGTCTCATGCAGAGCCTTCGAGGAAGTGTCAGCCAATTTGAAGACACTAAGTGAGCAGCGCAACAGCACTTTGCAGGCATATACAATACTGATCCGTATAACGTTCCACGAACGAACATGACAGAACATCGCTTCTTCAACAATAATCTACGATACCAGCCTCAAAACCACAGCCGCTTTACTCAGAAACCATCTCATCACTTCAGAGGTCCTAGAAACAACAAAAAGACATGTTATATCTGCAAGAAACCAGGACACTTATCATATAACCACTCGGACGAGGAGCGCGAGGCACACAAGCGTGAATGGAATAAAAACAGATCTAGGAGTTATCAACAATTTATGGCTGAAATTGAGGGCTGGGAATATGACCCTGAATCAATTGAAGAACTAGCATCAAGTGGCACTTATTTTGAGGATGACAGCAGTGATGACGAACCTCCAAGGACCAAGGATTCAATTACTTCCAAAGATTCAGCCAATAAGAATGCACCACTCCAGACTACCTCAACCCATTTTGCCAGCGCTTTCTTCACTACTGATGAGAAGCCAAAGGGAGAATTAGAAAAGTTAATTACTATAGAGTTAGCAAATCGAGCGACTATGCACTGTGTCAAAGCCCTGGCAATAAAGGAAGCACAAGATGGCGACAATATAGAGAATGACGTTGAAGAAATGATTAATATAAGCACCTACGTTTCGGCAAGCCGATACTCTGAAGAAACATGGCAAGGTATTCTCATTGACACCGGCGCTGCAGACTTCTCTACAGCCGGATACAGTCAATTCCTCGCATATCAGAAAGCTGTCAAGGGAGCTGTAATAGACACGTCAACCGCAAATTCAGTAGGGATTAAATTTGGCTCAGGCGATCCTGTACGCTCAAAAGGCTCAGTCGATGTTGACACACCAATTGGCCGAGTCCAATTCCATATCCTCGAAACAATGACACCGTTCCTGCTCTCTATCAAAGACCTGGACAGACTGAACGTGTATTACGACAACACCAAAGATCTTCTCATTGGCTCAAAAGAGAATATGACTACCCAGGTTATACGAAGATTTAGCCATCCATTCCTTATATGGCAGGAGACCTACGAATCATGTCTCCTGGAATCACTTGATGAGAATCCCTGCTTCCTCACAGAAACAGAATTACGGCGCCTACACCGTCGATTCGGTCATCCCTCAACTGACAGATTCTACCGCGTTATCGAGCGCGCAGGCCACGACGCTGACCGTGAAGCAATCAAGCATATTCGCAAATTCTGTCATCACTGCCAAATCCATGGTAAATCTCCTGGCCATTTCCGCTTTACATTGCAAGACAATATACATTTCAACCATTCAATTATTGTTGATATTATGTATATTGATGGTAAACCTGTACTTCATATTATCGACGAAGCAACACGTTTTAACGCCGCACGTTGGCTCCCTAATATATCTTCAAGTGCAACATGGGATGCCCTACGTGTTGCCTGGATTGATACGTACCTAGGACCACCAGATCTCATTGCAACTGACGCTGGAAAGAACTTTGTGAGTAAGGAATTCTCACAGCTCGCGACATCTATTGGCACCACTGTCAAGAGCGTTCCTATTGAAGCTCATTGGTCAATTGGCATGGTTGAACGCTACCACGCCGTACTACGTCGCGCCTATACCATCATCTCCGACGAATTGCCAGATCTACACCCCGATATGGCACTACAAATGGCCATAAAATCTGTCAACGATACTGCCGGCCCCAACGGCCTCGTACCCACGCTTCTTGTATTTGGTGCCTACCCACGACTTACGCAAAACGACGCACCAGCAATATCAGTTGAACAACGTGCTACTGCACTCAAGAAAGCAACTGCTGAGGTACGAAAATTGTACGCACAACGACAAGTAAGAGATGCACTCAATACCCGTAACGGCCCGTCAACTACGGTGATCCATTCGCTACCACTCAACTCGAACATCCTTGTATTCAGAGAAGGAAATACTGGCTATGCTGGAAAATGGGAAGGCCCATACAAACTATTAGAAGTCAATAACGAGACCTGCACAGTCGCACTTCCAAGTGGCCCAACTCAATTCCGCTCAACCGTTGTAAAGCCATACTATGCCGAGGACATGCCACCTGAGGATATTGCCACTACTCTAGACCATGATAACGCACCTGAACCCCCAACACAAGGAAATGCACTCCTACCGCCATCGACTGTCAAAATCCCCTCTCAACAACCGCAGCGCAACCGTCAACCATCCGCTCAATACCGAGATGACGATTTCGAAGCATATATCAACAATAAGGAGATTACTCAACCTCGAGCTAACTTTGACGAGGTATTGGAACAAACAAGATTTACTGACTCACGCAAGCAAGAGGTGGATGGCCTATTGGAGAGAGATGTCTTCCACTTCGTGCATGAGAATGAAGTTCCCAAAGGTGAACGTATTTTTAACTCACGATTTGTGGATAAGATGAAGAATTCTGGCACCAACAAGGCCTTTGAAAAATCGCAACTTATTGTGCAGGCTTACAATGACGAAGGGAAGGACTTCATATTGACTGAATCACCAACTATACAATGCTGCAGTCAGCATCTGATTCTATGCCTGACTGCCTGTATGGTTACTCACTCCCTATGGCTACGAGACGTTGTTCAAGCGTATATTCAATCGCAAACATATCTTAACCGTGATATCTTCGTACGACCGCCACTAGAACTCGCCATCCTCCTTTCACCAGGCACACTGTTAAAAGTCGTCAAGCCTCTATATAGGATCCCTGAATTAGGCAATCATTGGTTCAACACCTACCATAGCCATCATACAGAGAAACTACAAATGGAGACGTCAACCTACGACCCGTGTCTCCTACATTGTATTGACCCTAGCAATGGCTTTGGCATCGTTGGCATGCAGACTGATGATACTCTTATCCTCGCCGACAACGCCTTCGCTAACCGCGAAGAGAAGGAAATTAAGGCTGCCAAGATACAGTGCAAACCTCGCGAACGACTCTCGCCTACAAACCCGCTGAAATTCAACGGTGGCCTCATCTCGGAGACGGCCCAGGGTATTATGCTTAGCCAAGAACGAACCTGCAAGCTTATACAAATCGTGCAAGAGCAACACGCCGATATGACAAGCTCCCGGGGAAAGATCCGCAAGAACGCATCACCAAAAGAATAATACATATCTCAACGAGCGCTTGGTGCCTATATTGCTTCCTTAACGCAACCGGAAGCCGCATTTGATTATGCCTTCGCAGCACAGAGCACTAATCCACAGAAAGAGGATATCAAATACCTCAACAAGCGCCTGCAATGGCAAATTGACAACCCATACCGCGGCTTGAAGTTTGTCAAACTTAACATCAACACCATCAAACTATACGCCTTTGTTGACGCGGCATTCGCTAATAATAAAGACCTCTCGTCACAAATCGGATTCGTTATTGTACTTGCCGACGCCTCGAACAACGCGAATATTGTATACTGGTCCTCGGTCAAGTGCAAGCGGATAACACGTAGCGTACTAGCCTCGGAGCTATACGCCATGGTCAACGGCTTTGATTTCGCTGCCTCTATCAAAGCAACAGTTACGCAGATTCTACACCTCGAGAATCCGCTCCCGCTAGTGATCTGCACCGATTCAAAGAGCTTATATGACTGCCTTGTGAAACTTGGTACGACACAAGAAAAACGACTCATGATCGATCTCATGTGTCTCCGCCAGTCATACGAACGTCAAGAGATTACGGAAGTCAAATGGATAGATGGCAACAGCAATCCTGCAGACGCCATGACAAAGAGCAAAGCGTGTAGCGCTTTACAGGCTCTTGTTGATACAAATAAACTGCATATCACTGTCGACGGCTGGGTAGAGAGATCCACCACTGTCTAACCACATTTCCTTTTGATTCATTCTTCCTGTATGTATAGAAGGCCTTTATGTATTGTTTACTACACCACTCCCTACACCAATCCCTTGTCTTGCCAATCCGGTGCCGCTCGTTATGTCTTTCCTATTTCTTAGAGAGTTGCCAGTGTCGGAACGTGAATATCAAACCCTACACGTTTCGGCACCGGATATAGTTAGTCCAACGTGGCACGTGCGTACCGCGTATATATATCTAGCTAGTTATCCCCGGTCCCCTTACTCTTGGGGATCAGTCACAATATTAGGAATCAAGATATCTTCATATTGTCAGGCTCATTAGGCCGCTTCGTGTTCGCGCCTTACTACCGTCTATGCTTCGTGATACGGACCGTAGTTAAACCAACACTTATATTTTGACTAGTTGAATCTCAAGAATGCTTCACCACTGAGCATGAGGCCTTTAACTTTAATCTAATCCAGCCCTTTTAAAACTGGAAGCTAGAGCTTCTTTATAGTCATGTAATTAATTTTCTTTATTTAGGTTCAGTCATGCTCGACTAGCGATGACCAAAAATCTTTGATATAATAGAGACAGTAGATAATTTCCTGATAATATCAGCAACAGTCTCATGGCGCTAGGGATAAACGAACCTCATCATACTTCACCGCAACGATTCAAGGAAGGTTGCTAATACTCATCCCATTCCAGAGGCCTAGAATTGGCAGTAAGAAAAAGCCAAACAAATTGAACTATTTTCTAGCTGTGACAGTTGTCGCATCCACTTTTATTTATTTTCCGTCAGTTGAGACAACCATCGCTCTTTGAAGCGAGCACTGGTTTTGATACTAATGGACTCTGCAATACACTTCGCCATCAGTCGATATCGCTTTATTAGCATATTTATCCGTTAATTCCATCTCAAGATCCCGACTGATATCTGATCAAGAGTCAGACCCTAGTAATAATAAATGATAAATCTAGAGCCACTATCTAAATGTAGATCAACTATCATCCACCAGTCATAGGGTGCTAAGAACTCCCTTCCCGCTCTCAGGTGGTGCTGTCGGTGCAGGTACGTACCTATCCAATTGGAAACCCCAGGGAGACGTTACTAGCTATCAGCTGGCTAACTCATAAGAGAGTTTGTGTTCACCTGGCTGCCCCTCAGCGCGCTCATGAGGTTTTCTCTCAAGATGGTCGCGACTACAAAGTCTCAATCTTGACTGTCAAAGATGCGACGCAGTCTCTCCACATTGTCATATTTGTACTCGGAAGGTAGGGCCTATATCTGGCTGATCTCAATCTTTGCTGTGCCCTGAAATTCTAGGCGTCTTTCTCGTGCTAATCGTAGCTCCGTACTACTGAATATAAGACAATTAATATCACCAAGCTCCTACTAGATAATTCACTGACCTTCGTGATTTTCAGGTATCCAGTATCCAAGAAAGACTTTTCTGCTGAGGCTCCAGTTGCTGCCGCATATAATATGTATACCACTTCTTACCAATCCGCAACGATCCTGTCACGGATTGGATTGATTCATCCGATTCAGATCGTTCCTCTTACTAGCAGGTTCAACAATAGACCCAGTAAACCAACCGAATTTTGTCTACTACTATGAGTAAGACCTAGATTAGGCATACGATTCACACCATCTAGAATATGAATACCCACATGGCAGGGCATGAATCCGCACGATGATCGAAAAGCCAGCGTGTTTTACTACTCGCTTCAATTCTTTTCCAATTCCATACTCGAGACCAAACCTGCTGTCACTTTTCAGATCAATCTAAATAGAATTAGCCGGTGCGGCTCCCCCCAAAGTGTAACAACCGACATGCCTATCAAACCTCCTAGGGGTTAGGGTTAGAATAGAGAGTGGCAAAAGTGTGGATACTTCAGCTGGCCATGGTTAATAATGTATTGCCGTGAAACAACATGAATGTCTCTTATATAGAATGCACGTTGCGGAAGCAGAAGAGATAGGTTTCAGTACATTGACATTCCATACCCTACCTTGTGTGCTTAGCCTTCTGCGATCCCTCTCGAACGTAACCATACATACCCTACGTAACGTTGTTACACAAAGCCAGACCAAGCCCCGTGTCCCACGCCCCGTAAAATAGAAAGATGACATTTCTAAACAGATTGGATGGCTACGGTAACTGATCAAGTGACTGGCTACCCTATTGACAACGCCCCAGACACCTTGAATAGTATCAAATATTCTTAAAGCAATCAAACAAAGCGATAAATGAAATAATCTAATAAAGTAATATATTAATACCTAGAACTTCATCATATAGTCGAATTTCCACCTCCTAATGCACCTAGAGCCATGGCTGCAGCATGTTTGTCGTGGACACGGCGTACGAACTGCCTATACTGGCGTAACTCTCTCTTGAAGTTTTTCGCCAGACCGTTTGAGATGCCTGCCTTTATTGCACGTTGATATGCCGGGGTTTTATCGTCTTCCATTTACCTCAACTCTCGTATGGACTAGTCATTTACAAATATGGTCGATTAAGCATCTTCCCATTTCTTCTTCCTATCTTGATTCTTGATCGAGTTGATTTTCCAGGTGAAAAATTTGGTAAGCGTGTCATATTCGTCCTCGTTTGAATCTATCGAACTAGATGACCTCGGGCGTGGTGTTGGCGTAGCGGGAATAGCCTCAAATCGTGCAGGAGTTTTATTAGTTTTAAATGATAACAAAGAAGGACTTGTTATTGATCTTGGAGCCAATGAATAAGTCATTTGATGAGGTGTTTGTGTTAATAAATCGCGCTATTCTCGCAGTAAATGATAACGCTCTTTCTCCTCGGCACGACGTTCTTGTTTTTCCTGCATTGCTTCCATCTATTCCATCAATCTATACTACATTTATTGCTTATATATCTCTGTCTGCATCTCCATAAATTGTTCCATAATCTAGCATTGTTCTTTTTAGCAGGTTGTCGAGAATCTCGGTTTATCAAATTGTTGGTTTAACTACGGTCCGTATCACGAAGCATAGACGGTAGTAAGGCGCGAACACGAAGCGGCCTAATGAGCCTGACAATATGAAGATATCTTGATTCCTAATATTGTGACTGACTCCTAAGAACGAGGGGGAGTGTGTGTGTGTGTGTGTATATTTAACGGCCGTGGTTCGTGACTTGCACGCTTCCCACCGATCCCTACTGGGACATAGGCCGCCGAGGGGTAAGCCTCGGGCTTCAGGTTCTATCAGATTTATATACAAATAAGAGACTCTTTGGCGCATTTCCATAGCTGCCGTGGTCTTAAAGGGAGATCCACTTCCTAGTGGGTTTTGGGTATTTGCCAGCTGCAATGGTCCACCTACGCTCCATGACCCATCATTCTACCACCATCATACTTAAGCAGTGAGTTTGAAAAGAAAAAGGGAAGAAGGAAAGAAGAAAAGAAAGAAAGAAAAAGAACAAAGGAAAAGAGAGATATAAGGGGGAAAGTAGGGCTGACTTAGCTAGGTGCTAAGAGAGGTTGGCGAGGACAGATATCCTCAAAGAAACGGGTCTCTGCTAGCCATGAGGCTAGTTTTCGTGTTCCTTTCGCAGTACTTAAAAGAAAAGAGATAGCTTTAGAAGGGGGTCCAGGTGGACGAGGGGCTCATCTCTTAGCTATATAGTAGAAGAAGAAATGTAGAGGTGCTTTTTGTGCTTCACATCGACAGAGAAGATAAGCATCATCATGATTAAAGCGCTCATGGTAATCCGCAAAGTCTCCATAACCAGTATGGGCCGCTATGATACGGCCAAGGTCAAGTCAGTTAAGTTAAAGCTCTCCAGGGTGTTTAGGAGATGTAGTTATTTCTAGATCTTAGTATGTCTGTGGTGCTACAGTCTGTCACCGTGTCTGAGCAGCGGAAAGAGATTGAGTCTTGGTGTATCTCTTTAGCGAGGCATATGAGGACTTGTATGGAGAGGGGGGGATAGAGACAGCTCCTTCCTTAGTAGCAAGATCAGCTGCTTTATTCTTAGGGATTTTAGTGTGTCTAGGGACCCATCGGATTTGGATTGATCCACTTTTGGTGTATGGAAGCCTTTCGCGTAGTGGCCAGGCGGCTGTAAGGGTGCGAAAGGATTCAAAGACCTCTTGAGAGGATCCTATAGAGGGGGATAGGAGGCGCATGGCAACTTCCAGGTTGTCAAGACAGATCCATAGGTTGGTAGCAAATTGAGCTGTTGGGTATGCTATTGCTGCTTGAGCACCAGCTAGGGCAGCTTCTGCTTCTGTGTTAAAGACCTCTTTCCCATGTCCGTATAAGAGTGAGGAGCAGAGGAACTGATGGTGTGCTTGAATTCCAATATAGCTACCCCCTGCACGTCCATCTATCAGCCTAGATCCATCTGAAAAGATTACAATATCTAAGCTAGGGATGGTGCGTTGAAAAGCCATGAAATCAGCCACTGCCTATTCCTTAGTGCGTTCCATGGGAGCTCCTATTCAGGCTAGGGCACTCTTACGTGACTTATGAGGGTACCAGGGAGCATGTTATAGAGGGTTTATTTGTTCAGAGTTAGGGAGCGCCAGCACTCGGCAGGCAAATCGACTGGTTTGTCAGCCGTCTCTGGCTATCTGTTCTGCGCGTCTTCAGAGTGGGTGGTATAGATCAAGACGCCATAGGCGGACCGATGTTTGAAGGGCTATTTGATCTAGTTCAATTTCTGACAGAGAGAATCCAGACTCTCGGTATAGAACAGATATTGGGGTTATGCGGAAAACTGGAAGGACTGCTCTTGCGCCTGCTAGTATTACTTTGGTTAGTTTCTCAAGATGTTCTCTAACTCAATTTGAAATTTAGGAAGGCTCAGGGCGAGTACGTCCTGGCCACCAGGTTTCTACGCTATAGTATGCTTTATAGAGTACATAGGCTGATACAGCCTGCTGTAGTAAATAAGGTTTGACTCTATGGATAGTATTCCCTAGAGAGCGAAGGGCATTAGCCACAGTGAGGGCTTTAGATACTGTTTCACTAACATACCATTTAAATGTTAGCTTTTTGTCAAAGAGAATTCCTAGCCAACGTAGATATAGCCGTTTAGTATTTTCTGAGATTATGATAGATCCAGCTTTTACTGAAGGTGTGCAGGTTGGGTCCTGGTCTGCTTTATGTCAGGAGAAGTGAAGAAGCTTGTATTTATCTGGTGCAAATGTAATGTTCTCTGCAGCGCCCCAGTTTAGGGCTTCTTGTAGTGAGTCTGATAATGCTTTGCAGTTAGTAGCAAGAGATGTTGAGATTGCCAGGTTAGCTGCGTTGTCTGCGTAACCAAATCTGTTCCTTGGGTTTTCTAGACGGAATAGGGGCGCTATGTAGAGCATGAAAAGAATGCCAGATACTGGGGATCCTTGTGGAAGACCGCAGGCAATGTCTGTTGAGGGGCCAATCTCTCTATTGAGTCAGATCTGGACTGATCGCCCAGTAGCAAAGGAGGCAATCCAGAGAACAAGATTAGTGGGCCAGCCCTGCTCACATAATCTGCGGATGAGTCTACCGGGAAGCACGGCATTAAAAGCGCCCTTAACATCTAGGGTAAGGAGTGAGGTAGTCATGCCTTGATTTAGTGCTTGTTCAACATCATGTGTTAGGCATGTAGTTAGATCATTTGCAGATCTTAGTGGGAGAGCCCTAAACTGTTGCCTTGCTAATACTTTGTAGTGTATAGAGATCCATGCCATATTCCATGCCATCAAGCGCTCAAGTCCTTCGCCAAGAACTGATAGGAGAGCGATTGGTCTATATAATCTAGGTGAGGACCAATCAGTCTTTTTTGATTTCTAGATAATTGCTAAGATTGCATGTCAAAAGCATTTCGGGTGATAACCAATCTTTAGACACCCTTAATATAACATTAGTACCTTGTCCTTGATCAGAGGCCATGCCACTTTGAGTATGCAGGTTGGGATTTTGTCTGAGCTAGGGGCTGTGTTTCCTGCCTGAAGTACTGACTCCTCCACCTGTGCCATTGTTATATCTAGGAAGTAGAGACTAGTGGTAGGGACTGCTGGGGAGTCCAGCGGTATGTCTCTTGCCTCAGCCGAGTTTTGGAGAAGATTACGGACTAGTACGTCTCGTTTCTCATGTATAGTAACTGCTGGGAAGCTATTGGGTCTCAGTGGATCCTTCAGTGGAGGGCTTCGGAAGGTGCCTATAGACTTATGCTATTTACTCATATCAAAGACATCCTTCATTTGTGTTGCCATAGAGAGCTTATCTTGCCAAAATTGTCGTTAAGACCATCTTGTTATCCTGCGGAAGTCTGTCTTTGAGTAGAGGCCTAAGTGATAATTGTGTAAAGCTTTCTTGCAGTCTTTATTCCACCATGGTTGTTCTATGCCTTGTGTTATGGTCCTCTTAGCAGAGCCTCTATATGCTCCTTGAATTGCAGATGTCAGTTTTTCAGCAAGGGCATCAAGATCTTCTTCTGTTACGGCTGAGCTCTCGGTGCTAGCGAGATTAGAGGCGAGGAGCGAGAGGAAGGAGGTGTGGTCTAGTGTGTCAAATCTCAGTTTCTGGGCTGTTTCCTTGTATCTCTGATCCCATGGAACAGTGGTGATTAGTGGTTGATGATCTGAGGTTGCATCTAAGTGGCTCGCTATGCTAGCTTTGGCTCCTGCGAGTGCCAGAGGGCTTGAGGCGAAACTGAGGTCTAACACGTTACCCCTTTCATGTGTGGGACAGTCTATGTCAGAAATGAGTACTAGACCCTGGAGATCCAGCCAGTTGATAAACAGCTCTGCAAAAGTTGTAGGGCTATGTTGTAGCGAGGGTTGCCATCTGTTGTGTAGTAGGTTGAGATTGCCTGCAAGTATCGTTGTTTGAGGGAAATACACCTCTGGTAGGGTTGTGAGAGCTTTCGCAGCTTCACCTACTCTGCTGCAGCCTGCTGGGGCATTATAGATATTAACTATCAGAGCAGACTTTCCTGTGGGCGAAAAAATCTGAAGGAACAGGAGATCCGAGGCTTCTTTAGTGTTAGTTGTAAAGGGGCGTAGCTAGGAGGTCTGGATGCCTTTCTTCTTTTGGACATAGGTGAGGACTCGTGGTTGGCCACTTATTGCCCAGCTATCAGTTAGGGAGAAGCATTCATATGATGGATGTTTTTTAGTGATCTGTTGGCTGAGGTCTTTGAATGTATATAGTTCTTAGATTAGGATAATATCAATGTCGCTAGTGTATGTCAATGTGAGGGCTATTTCATGTGCGTCTGGCGCGTGCCCTACATTTAACTATAGGATTTTGAGAGGCGCCTTTTGAGTTAGATAGTGATAGATTATAGCTCCTGTTCAAGAAGAGAGGCGAACTGGTTTTATGGTTAAGGGGTTATAAAATGGACTGCACGAGCTGTAATGGGAGGATCTTCAGTTGGGGCGCGAGGTGGGGGGGTTACTGAACGGAAAGGAGAGATAATCTCATGGATTAAAGGCTATAATGGCATCTCATCTAATACCATAGGTGTTTCTTGTGTGTCTATGGAGAGCTGAGAGCTACATCCTTCTTCAGTTCAAGCTTTTGCAAGGTTTATGGCGCAGGATTTGCGGATCTCTGTTTGTTGAGCTTTAGTATGTTTAGTATTGCCTTTGGGGCGTAGAAGGTATTCAGTGAAATCAGCTAGATATGGTCTATAGCAGTGTATGCATCTAGGAGGGCATTGATGAGGCTCTGGGGCTATGCAGCAGTTGACATGGCCCTCTTCAGTATACTCTGAGGAGCCGTATAGTCGGTATTGAGAGGGGCGTGCACAGGATTGTGCATTATACCATTTCTAGTATCGTGTGCATTGAATAACTGTTGTTTTCTTAGAGAGGTGATGAGCATTGATGATAGTGCCAAAAAGATGTAGCTGGATAGGCAGTAGTAATTTCGTGCCTTCTGGGAAGTTGACAAACCAGCTTGAGGAGAGAGTATCAGGGTTGGCAGCGCTCATAGTAGTCTTACTAATAGATATAGGCTTGAGCCCTGTAGTTTCGCTAATTTCCAAGGATAGTAGTGTAGGATTGACAGGGATTAGAGAGTATTAACCATCCAAGATTTGGCCAATTTTCCTTGGCACGTTGGTGACTCGGTACGAGACCCATCGGGAGCTGCGTTCTATCTGGCAGTTAACAAAGAATGCAGAGATAGTCTCTTTTTGGGCCTCAAGAGCTAGGAGGGCTTCTAGAGATGAGGGGCATAGTGCAAAGCCAGTCTTTGTAGCTTAGACTTCTTTTAGTGCTGCACTATTTAAGTTTAGTTAAGATCGTAGGCTAGAGTAGATAGCATAGGCTTCCATTTTTCTGGCTGCATGGTCAGCTAGGAGGCGTACGAAGAGCCAGATGTCAGGAAGGGGTTGTTTCACCAGAGGCATAGGCTTTTTGATGGAGGCTTTAGAGTGAGTGATGGGAGTTGATTTGACCGGGGCATATTAGGTAATAGTCGCATAAGTTGACTGGTTAAGACCTGAGGGGGGACGTGAGGGAGGGGGTGAAGGGGGTAAGGGATTTGGGATGGGAGAAGAGGAAGGGGAGGGAGACTAGGCAGGTAGAATGGAGGTCATCAAGATACCGCTGATATAAGCGTTGAAATGTTGTTGAGCTACCAAGGCGAGGTCATCGCTTAGAGCGGTGAGTGCTCTCAGTAGGTGAGGAGCAAGGCCGGTGGTTTGGCTGCGGTATTTATCAAGGAATACAGCTATGGGGCTGAAGATCTTCTGTCCTTCAGAAGCTCTTGTTGTGGCTGCAGACATGGATTCCAGAAGGGCTGTCTGTAGAGGGCCATCTGTACCAGGGCCTTTACGCGCCATGGTGTTGCCGGGCGCGTTGAGACGCGTCAAAGGCTGCACTCCTGGGAGCTAGGTGGTAGAGAGGGTTGAGGATTTTGAGCCTCCGACTGTTTGATATAAATAATTATAAGGAAGTCGCCTATCAACTCGAAAAATTAGTGTGACCAGTGTGACGGTCAGTAATTAAGTGTGTGTGTGTGTGTATATATTTAACGGCCATGGTTCGTGACTTGCACGCTTCCCACCGATCCCTACTGGGACATAGGCCGCCGAGGGTTAAGCCTCGGGCTTCAGGTCCTATCAGATTTATATACAGATAAGAGACTCTTTGGCGCATTTCCATAGCTGCCGTGGTCTTAAAGGGAGATCCACTTCCTAGTGGGTTTTGGGTATTTGCCAGCTGCAATGGTCCACCTACGCTTCATGACCTATCATTCTACCACTATCATACTTAAGCAGTGAGTTTGAAAAGAAAAAGGGAAGAAGGAAAGAAGGAAAGAAAGAAAGAAAGAACAAAGGAAAAGAGAGATATAAGGGGGAAGTAGGGCTGACTTAGCTAGGTGCTAAGGAGAGGTTGGCGAGGACAGATATCCTCAAAGAAACGGGTCTCTGCTAGCCATGAGGCTAGTTTTCGTGTTCCTTTCGCAGTACCTAAAAGAAAAGAGATAACTTTAGAAGGGGGTCCAGGTGGACGAGGAGCTTGTCTCTTAGCTATATGGCAGAAGAAGAAATATAGAGGTGCTTTTCATGCTCTACACCGACAGAGAAGATAAGCATCATCATGATTAAAGTGTTCATGGTAGTCTGCAAAGTCTCCATGACCAGTACGGGCCACAATAATACGGCCAAGGTCAAGTCGGTTGAGTTGAAGCTCCCTAGGGCGCTTAGGAGAAGTAGTTATTTCTAGATCTTGATAACTCTGTGGTGCCACCTTCTGCCATTGTGACTGAGCAGCGGATAGGGATTGAGTCTTGGCGTGTCTCTTTAGCGAGGCGTATGAGGATTTCTGAGGAGCAGGAGGGGTTGAGGCAGCTCCCTCTTTGGCAGCAAGATCAGCCGCTTCGTTCTCAGGGATTTTAGCGTGTCCAGGGACCCATCGGATTTGGATTGATCCACTTTTGGTGTGTGGAAGCCTTTCGCGTAGTGGCCAGGCGGCTGCAAGGGTGCGGAAGGATTCAAAGACCTCTTGGGAGGATCCTGTAGAGGGGGATAGGAGGCGCGTGGCAACTTCCAGGTTGTCAAGGCAGATCCATAGGTTGGTAGCAAATTGAGCTGTTGGGTATGTTATTGCTGCTTGAGCACCAGCTAGGGCAGCTTCTGCTTCTGTGTCAAAGACCTCTTTCCCATGTCCGTATAAGAGTGAGGAGCGGAGGAACTGATGGTGTGCTTGAAATCCAATATAGCCACCCCCTGCACGTCCGTCTATCAGCCTAGATCTATCTGAAAAGATTACAATATCCAAGCTAGGGATGGTGCGTTGAAAAGCCGTGAAATCAGCCGCTGCCTGTTCCTTAGTGCGTCCCATAGGAGCTCCTATTCGGGCTAGGGCACTCTTGCGTGACTCACGAGGGTACTAGGGAGCATGTTGTAGAGGGTTTATTTATTCAGAGTTGGGGAGCGCCAGCACTTGGCGGGCAAATCGACTGGTTTGTCAGCCGTCTCTAGCTATCTGTTCTGCGCGTCTTCGGAGTGGGTGGTATGGATCAAGACGCCATAGGCGGACAGATGTTTGGAGGGCTATTTGATCTAGTTCAATTTCTAGCGGAGAGAATCCAGACTCTCGGTATAGAACAGATATTGGGGTTGTGCGGAAAACTGGAAGGACTGCTCTTGCGCCTGCTAGTATTACTTTGGTTAGTTTCTCAAGATGTTCTCCAACTCGATTTGAGATTTAGAAAGATCCAGGGCGAGTACATCCTGGCCACCAGGTTTCTACGCCATAGTATACTTTATGGAGTACACAGGCTGATACAGCCTGCTGTAGTAAATGAGGTTTGACTCCACAGATAGTATTCCCTAGAGAGCGAAGGGCATTAGCCACAGTGAGGGCTTTAGATGCTGTTTCACTAACATGCTATTTAAACGTTAGCTTTTTGTTAAAGAGGATTCCTAGCCAGCGTAGATATAGCCGTTTAGTATTTTCTGAGATTATAATAGATCCAGCTTTTACTGAAGGTGTGCAGGTTAGGTCCTGGTCTGCTTTATGTCGGGAGAAGTGAAGAAGCTCGTATTTATCTGGTGCAAATGTAATGCCCTCTGCAGCGCCCCAGTTTAGAGCTTCTTGTAGTGAGTCTGATAATGCTTCGCAGTTAGTAGCAAGAGATGTTGAGATTGCCAGGTTAGCTGCGTCATCTGCGTAACCAAATCTGTTCCTTGGGTTTCCTAGACAGAATAGGGGCGCTATGTAGAGCATGAAAAGAATGCCAGATACTGGGGATCCTTGTGGGAGACCGCAGGCAATGTCTATTGAGGGGCCAATCTCTCCATCAAGTCGGATCTGGACTGATCGCCCAGTAGCAAAGGAGGCAATCCAGAGAACAAGATTAGTGGGCCAGCCCTGCTCACGTAATCTGCGGATGAGTCTGCTGGGAAGCACGGCATCAAAAGCGCCTTTGACATCTAGGGTAAGGAGTGAGGCAGTCATGCCTTGATTTAGTGCTTGTTCAACATCATGTGTTAGGCATGTGGTTAGATCATTTGCAGATCTTAGTGGGAGAGCCCCAAACTGTTGCCTTGCTAATACTTTGTAGTGTATAGAGATCTATGCCATATTCCGTGCCACCAAGCGCTCCAGTCCTTTGCCAAGTACTGATAGGAGAGCGATTGGTCTATATGATCTAGGTGAAGACCAATCAGTCTTTTTTAGTTTCTGGATAATTGCTAAGATTGCATGTCGAAAGCATTTTGGGTGATAACCAATCTTTAGGCATCCTTGGTATAACATTAGTACCTTGTCCTTAATCAGAGGCCATGCCACTTTGAGTATGCAGGTTGGGATTTTGTCTGAGCTAGGGGCTGTGTTTCCTGCCTGAAGTACTGACTCCTCCACCTGTACCATTGTTATATCTGGGAAATAGAGACTAGTGGTGGGGACTGCTGGGGAGTCCAGCAGTATGTCTCCTGCCTCAGCCAAGTTTTGGAGAAGATTACGGACTAGTACGTCTCGTTTCTCATGTATAGTAGCTGCTGGGAAGCTGTTAGGTCTCAGTGGATCCTTCAGTGGAGGGCTTCGGAAGGTGCCTGTGGACTTATGCCATTTGCTCATATTGAAGACATCCTTCATTTGTGTTACCGTAGAGAGCTTATCTCGCCAAAATTGTCGTTGAGACCATCTAGTTATCCTGCAGAAGTCTATCTTTGAGCAGAGGCCTAAGCGGTAATTGTGTAAAGCTTTCTTGTAGTCTTCATTCCACCATGGTTATTCTATGCCTTGTGTCATGGTCCTCTTAGCAGAGCCTCTATATGCTCCTTGAATTGCAGATGTCAGTTTTTCAGCAAGGGCATCAAGATCTTCTTCTGTTGCGGCTGAGCTCTCGGTGCCAGCAAGATTAGAGGCGAGGAGCGAGAGGAAGGAGGTGTGGTCTAGTGTGTCAAATCTCAGTTTCTGAGCTGTTTCCTTGTATCTCTGATCCCATGGTACAGTGGTGATTAGTGGTTGATGATCTGAGGTTGCATCTAAGTGGCTCGCTATGCTAGTTTTAGCTCCCGCGAGTGCCAGAGGGCTTGAGGCGAAACTGAGGTCTAACACGTTGCCCCTTTCATGTGTGGGACAGTCTATGTCAGAGATAAGTACTAGACCCTGGAGGTCCAGCCAGTTAATGAATGGCTCTGCAGAAGTGTGGGGCTGCGATGTAGCGAGGGCTGCCACCTGTTGTGTAGTAGTTGAGATCGCCTGCGAGTATCGTTGCTTGAGGAAATATGCCTCTGGCAGGGTTGCAAGAGCTTTCGCGGCTCGCCTGCTCTGATGGAGCCTGCTGGGGCATTATAGATGTTAACTATTAGAGCGGACTTTCCTGTGGGCGAAAAAATCTGTAGGAATAGGAGATCCGAGGCCTCTTTGGTGTCAGTTATGAAGGGGCGCAGCTGGGAGGTCCGAATGCCCTTCTTCTTTCAAACATAGGTGAGAACTCGTGGTCGGCCACTTATCGCCCAACTGTCAGTTGGGGAGAAGCATTCATATGATAGGTGTTTTTTTGTGATCTGTCGGCTAAGATCTTTAAATATATATAGTTCTTGGATTAGGATAATATCAATGTCGCTTGTGTATGCCAATGTGAGAGCTATTTTATGTGCATCTGGCGCGTGCCCTACATTTAACTGTAGGATTTTAAGAGGCGCCTTTTGAGTTAGATAGTGATAGATCATAGTTCCCGTTCGAGAAGAGAGGCGAACCGATTTTGTGATTGAGGGGTAGTAAAGCGGACTGCGCGAGCTATAATTGGGGGATCTTCTGTTGGGGCGCGAGGTGGAGAGGTTACTGAACGGAAAGGAGAGATAATCTCATGGGTTGGAGGCTGAGTTGGCATCTCGTCTAGTGCCATAGGTGTTTCTTGTGTGCCAATGGAGAGCTGAGTGCTACATCCTCCTTCAGTTCGAGCTTTTGCAAGGTTAATAGCACAGGATTTCTGGATCTCTGCTTGTTGAGCTTTAGTATGTTTAGAGTTGCCTTTAGGGCGCAGGAGGCATTCTGGGAAATCAGCAGGATGTGGTCCATGGCAGTGTATGCATCTGGGAGGGCACTGATAAGGCTCCAGGGCTGTGCAGCGGTTAACATGTCCCTGTTCAGTATGCTCTGAGGAGCCGCAGAGCCGGCATTGAGAGGGGCGGGCACAGGATCGTGCATTATGCCATTTCCAGCATCGTGTGCATTGGATAACTGTTGT
>NW_002990116.1:117083-127472 GCF_000003125.1 Talaromyces stipitatus ATCC 10500
GGAGGTCGTCGAGATACCGCTGATATAGGCGCTAAAATGTCGTTGGGCTACTGAGGCGAGGTCATCGCTTAGAGCGGTGAGGGCTCTCAGTAGGTGAGGGGCCAGGCCAGTGGTTTGGCTGCGGTGTTTATCGAGGAATGCAGCTATAGGGCTGAAGATCTTCTGTCCTTCAGAAGCTCTTGTCGTGGCTGCGGACGTGGATTCCAGTAGGGCTGTCTGTAGAGGGCCATCTGTACCAGGGCCTTTACGCGCCATAGTGTTGCCGGACGCGTTGAGACGCGTCAAAGGCCGCACTTCTGGTGGCTAGGTGGTAGAGAGGGGTGAGGAGTTTGGGCCTCTGACTGTTTGATATAAACAATTGTAGGGAATTCGTCTATCTGTGGGGTGCTTGTGACGGTCCGGTCAGTGTAAGAACGAGGGGGAACGGGGGATAGCTAGTTAGATATACACGCGGCACGCACGTGCCACGTGAGACTAAGTAGTCCGGTGCCGAAACGCGTAGGGTTTGATATTCACGTTCCGACACAAATCTTGCTTTTTCTTCCAATACTACTTCAACTCATCTGGTGGATTCTCGATAGTTGCACCACCTGAAGCTATCCGATTGGCCCAAAGCTCGTGCTGAGTAGCGAGGATATTATAGTGCTGAGTATCGTCCATAGGATCAGGGAAGCAAAAGTTGTTATAATTCATACAGTTTCTATCATTGCATTGATATTTCTGCATCAACTGACGTTGGAAATTACCAGCTGTCAATATTCGGTCTCGTCTCACTTCGCGGATTGCAGCCTCTTCCAATAACTGAGTGGTACGAGTAGAACGGGTTTATGTCGGCAGTACAGGTGGCGAGCTTGGAATAGATATTGGATCCTGGGGTTGTTGAGCTGTCGATATTGGTGTCTTTTTTTTCTTTGATATAAGCGCTTCGCAGGCCACTTTGATCTCAAAAAGAACGCATAAAGCTGTACCGGGATGAGCCTCTCGTTTATTATCAATGAGATCTAAAACTTTGAGGGTCTCGGTGACAGAAAAATCATCAAATTGATGGCTTAATTGTCTTCCATGACCAGACATTGATTTTACAAATGCCGTACAGGTTTCAAATGTAAAAGGTTTGTCATCAGTGTATTTAACAATCTGGTCACGGAACTGATCTTCTACAACATCAAGATTAAATGAACGTCGAGTCATATCATGGAGTGTTTGACTAATAACTTTTCACTTATTAATATAGACTCTCAGATCAATGCCAATCGAATAATCATGCTGGCTGATTTCATGATTAAATTTGTCCTAGATATTAGATGTGTTGACAATACTAATATCCTTCCAGGCCTTACGAAGAGTGTGCTCGGTGACCTTGATACGTTGTTTAGCGCTGAGTTTTTTGAAATCCTCCTTCGCGTTATAAAGGTTTGTCGCTGCTATCTCGATATCTAGCGAATTGAATAGTGTTGACTCGCTTAATGGCGTATTACGTAGCAGGCGATTTTCTTCATTATATTTACCGTTCAAATAATTGGCCATATTCTAACCTGGAGGTCTATCTGGAACCACCACGGGAAGATCATCATCCTCACTAACGCTATCTTCGTTGTCATCGGTTTCCTCATTAGTATCTGCTTCCAGGGATGCAATAATAGACTCATCCCTTGGTGCATTAGATTGTGCGCGGAGAGGTGTAGTTTCCACTGAACTATCTAGAGCGTCTCTCAAAGACATTATATCAAACTGTACTTGCTTTGCAGATGGCGTTTTAGAAGGAGGCCGCGTAGTAGATTTCCTTCCTGAAGGTGCTGGCCGCTTGGGATGACTATTTGCCTTCTTCGCAGCGTCTTGACAAGTTTTCTGTATAGCGGTTTTTAATGTTATTGGCGCAGGTAATCCGAATTCCTCTTGCCGCTCCTTCATGCGCTGTATTCGGTTCTGGGCTCTAGTGAATCCCTTAATTCATGACTACATGAGACCGCGTTTATTCTCATATAGTGGGCATTCTATAAGGATATGTCATACTGATTGACCAGATAGGCTACAGGCGCAGTATGGCTGTTCTCGCCTGTTGATTCGCTATAGATAGTGTGCCAGCCCGATTCGTTTGGTACGCAGCTGTATCAGTATTGACGATGTTGCTTTGCAGAGAAAGGTCTAATATTAGAGTGTGTGCTTAGAAGGCTGAGTGACAAGTTTTTTGGTAGGTTTCCTAGTCTTTTACTTGTCCCACCATCTCTCCCAGGCATCCTTAATTGATTGATATATTCTACGTTTTACAGCTGCTGTGAGTATAATCTATTCTCTACTTAATAGATCTCCAGGTACAATTTGCCTTCGTGCGTCTATTAGAGCCGCACGTTTTGCAGCCCTATCTGCAGCTTCATTTCTAGGAACGCTCTTATGACCTGGAATCCACCTTAGTGTTACATCGATGTCCTTATCTGTACACTTCCTTAGTAAATTAACACGGCCCTGTATGTATATTTAACCAGAGACTATACACGGGTTCATGAGGGTTTTAAGCGCAGCTTAGCTATCTGAGAAAATAACTAGTTTCTTGGTTTGTATATCCTGATCTGCAATTTGAAGCGCCATTTCGAGCGCGAATTTGATCCCATAGACCTCAGCTGCGTATACCGTTGAGGTGCCTTCTATACCAATACACTCCATTCGTTGTTTTCTGAATGTTGGAATGACCATGGATATGCTAATATAGCCTTGATATCCACTGCCGTCCATGTATATTGCGATATGCTCATTCTTGTATGTGATATCATTATATACTGATATTGCCTTCTCTCGCTTATCAATCATAACCTTTGAAGGCTTATGCCATGGTGCCTGGACGTATGCAGATTAGCTCTCCTATTTCCCTGCCAAGGTTCTAGGGGGAGTCAATAAGCATCTGCCTTCTTCCAGGCATGAGCTTCCATGGGAGTGTATCTACTAAGCTTGAGTTCGTCGCTGGTGCGTCAATTAACTAGGCTGTCAGGAATTGCAAAGACAGGACCTGTGCGAATCCAGATGGCTGCAGCCTTTGTAAGTTGATCCAGTTGCAACTAGATTAGTATTAGGTGAAGCTCTATATTGAGGGCCTCCGTAGCCATTGTACGAAAAGCACCACTGATCAGGCACGCTGCGCGCTTTTGGATAGTTGTAAATTTACGTACAGTTTTATGATTTGCCTCTGGCTTATGAGGTCTGGTTAGAACCAGGCTGCAGTGCTATATAACATCTATAGGATAACAATTGCTTAATAGATTCTTCTTATAGAGCCTAGTGCGACCCCCCATGTAGATCCTAATAAGCCATGTAGAGCTTCTAGGCTGGTGCCTGCTTTTGCAATGGCTTCATCACAATGTGTGTGAAAACTTAGCTTTGTATTAAGCTAGATGCTAAGATATTTGACAGCTTCTTTGGGCTTTATTTTAGCTTTATTGTAAAGCTGGATTGGCTGCAATTTAGGATTGGTTATGCTTTATGGATTCATAAAGTGAATTAGTTGATACTTCTTTGTGTTAAACACTGAGACATGTCATACTGCCTATTGATCTGCGATCTTGCTAGCTTTTTGAAGCTTTCTTATTGTTTCTATCTCTGTATTACCTGTGGTTATTAAGGCTATGTCGTTCACTCATCCACTTGTTGTTATGTGATTGGCTACATCCACACAATCCTTAATTAGATCCGTGTTGTAAATCAGATATAAGATAGGTGTGAAGGTGCCAAGCCAGATCTCATAACAATCCATTGCTATGCCTAATCTAGGAGCTATTCGACGAGAATACAAAACATGAGAAGAGGAAGAAAGAGAATGAAGTGCGCGATCACTGAGCGGGTTGACTTACTATGTTGGAGCTCAGTTACGCTAGGGTGGATACGGAATATATGAGATTGTTTTATTGGGGTTGCCTCATGTGACGATCGCACTGCGGATTAGTCTTCACCTAACGTCCTGCGTACTGCGGGGTTCTTCCTTTTTACAACTGCCTCACGAGAGTCAGCCGCTCCCCTCCGCAAGTTGCTCGTCATCTCTCACGCAGTCAAGACTTGATTTTTCCCACCCACCTCCCTATGTACATAGATTCATAGTGCCATTACAATATAGACAATTGCCTCCCCACAAGGGAGCGCGGACGGGGCCCTCTCTGACGTTGTGGTCATACGCTTTGCGCGTAAGACCTCAACGACAGGTGACCCGTTGCGGCCAAACTATACATACATTGCCTATCTTGACTGAGTGAGGTCACCAATAAAGGCAAATAATAAGAACTTAGAGTTGAGAATTTCTCTGTATTGATGCACACTCCCTAATACAAAACTTGTCAGGAATGTTGACCTCTTTTATATGTGAGGTCCTGTACAAACTAGATCATGAGATGACGTCCAGTCGAACCTTCTAGACATAGGCATATAAAGCTGATTGGATGTCTATATCTCGTCAGTATGTGAATCTAGTTCTCGAAATTTCTTCATGTTAGTATTATGATGGATTCCCAATTAGGGATAGCGTATTGTGTTCCAACATACGTGACCTCTCCTTGCTGCTGTCAGATAATCCGGCTTTCAAACGAGGCAGAGAGATCGACTGTACAATCTTACAGGTCTAAAAGGCACCTTTAGGCATATATCTGGGCACCTAGATTTCAGCCCAATATTTACCCCTCCTGATAGCTCACAAATCACCCCGCCAAAGGTGTCTATAAAGGACCCGGCTTTGAAACCTGATGGATAGAGGGAGACAGAACTGAATACACACAATCTTGCTAGTCACTTCTTTTCTTTGATCCTAGTAAAACACTCTTCAGTATTGGCCTAGAATAAACCGACTAATCCGACAATAACGCAACGTTCTGAGGTAGCCATAATACTGTAGTGGTGCCGTACAGATGGGCTATAGCCCGGGCCCGATCATCTAGAATTCAAATGGCAAAAATAAGTAGAAGGTACAGTAAATAATGAAGACCATCTCGTTGCAAAGACCGCCCACAGCTCTCCTGGATCCTGCTTCAAACCTTGATGGCACGATGCGCTGTAGTGTAATCGGTCAGATCTTTGATGTGAATAAGCTAGTTAAATACTTGATTCTCACAATGCTGATACAGTCTGTGAGACCTATTTCAGACACATATACGACACTGCTACGAGTAAATATAAATACGCGTGATTCGTATTAGAGAAACAGGTAATATTACACACTTTAATCATCTGTATAAACAGTCCGGTACAATCAGCCGGTTTCAAAATGTTTGAGACTCTTGGCACGGATTTCTTCAAAAATGTCGACACACGTACATTTCCTAGGTATTTTGCATTCCACACAAAACAACGTCGAAACACGTGTAAAATACACAGGATTCCGTGTCAAATTTGAAACCAAATTCGTTTCTAGTTTAGGAAATCTCCGAACATCGTGATATCGAACCATGCCACCTCGACGCGCCTCCAAGGATGCCACTGCCTCTCAGCAACCTCCAACAACGAACCCATACAATCTTTGATCGCTTCATATTCCACATTCTATTCGACCGGGGGAGAGTTTTGATGAAAGGACCTATGAAAGTGCAGAAATAGCGGCTTAATTGAAGCCTGCAAATGACAAGGACACTGACGTGGGAACATGTATGAATACGCACATAGATGACATACACTCTAGGTCGACGTCGTTATCAGTAAGGATCAGGATTGACATGAATATAAGCCTTGGATCAAGTGATTCGGAGCTAGCCAACGGGAGACAATATAGGGGACGTACGGTACGGATCTGCGAAGGGTAAGATATGCAGATTTTATGGATTGTGGGTTGTGGGTTGTGGGTTGTCAAAACGTGATATATCTGTACGATCCGTACGGTATAGAAGTTTGAGGATATGAGGGATACAGGATATGTGGATTTGAAGCGAACTGGTGCAGTCTAGAGGACTTCAAAAGAATCTAGGGATTCGTATGGACGGGGGTGTACGCGCACTAGCCGACCAAGATATTTGATTTATTTGTTTGTTTGACATGTTTGCATTTGTTTTTTGTTTCCTCAGCTTCCATTCTCTGTGGCGCACCCCTATGGCGCACCTCCCGTGGCTGGGCCGCGGATCTCTTGGTGCCTGCAGGCTTAGGCACATACCTGGATAGCGGCTCTTAGTCAGCGGCCAGCTACAGCGGGTATATCAATACTACTACTACTACTACTACTACTACTACTACTACTACTAATTCACTTTTTCTGCCCTAGCTTATCCTTCGTTGTTAGTATTTCCTAGTGTTAGTTTGTCTGCGTTCCACTCCTTTCCTCTCCTTAGATACATATATACACATTTCATTTGTTAGCGTTTTGGTGTACTGTTGCATTTCTGTCGTTACTATTGTTGTTGTTTTGAAGCCAGGGATACATGTCAAGGTTTTCGCGTGGTGCGGCTAACTTAGCCGCGCCAAGCCGAGAGTCTTGGCACTTCAATTCTTGTATGGTAGTATGGCCGCTGCCCAATTAGAAGGCGCCGCCGGCCACTAGGCTTAGATGCGTGTATGAATCAATCAATCAATCAATCAAGGACTAAATATTTACTTTTTAAATTTTGGAAGGATGTTCAGAAATGGTAATTCTATCACCCGCCAGTTTTTAAAGTCCTCATACCTTTGCGTTGTGTCTATGTCTAATGCGGATGTTCCTTATGGTAGCTCGTGTATAGCTACAACACCTTGGCATCTCGAACGAGAAGAGTGCATCTTGTCTGGGAGGTTGAGACTCTTGGTGAGTACCATGACGTCAAGCTATCTTACGCTAACATATGTAGATATCGCAATCGCGGTGCAAGAAACCCTAAACAGTCTACTAAAAGATGACATCTTAAAAAAGAGCTACGTAAGTAGCGTATTCTCTCATTGCTAGTGCAATTAGATGCTGAGTACTGAGCTAGATCTTGACCATCTCGATCTATGTGAAATCCGGTCAGATCATTGGCGACGTGATAAAATTTGGAAACCACGACCGAACTGTTGTTTACAATCGACGTGCAGACTATGATCAGATCCTGCAGGCGGAAATGTCTGGAGAGCTCATTGAAAGACTTCCGAACACCCAAGAAGAGAAGGGAGAGTCATTAGTGATGGGTATGTGCTATCTGAGTGTCGGAACGTGAATATCAAACCCTACACGTTTTGGCACCGGATATAGTTAGTCTGACGCGGCACGTGCGTGCCGCGTATATCTGTCAGATAATCCGGCTTTCAAACGAGGCAGAAAGATCGACTGTTCAATCTTACAGGTCTAAAAGGCAGATTTAGGCATATATCTGGGCACCTAGATTTCAGCCCAATATTTACCCCTCCTGATAGCTCACAAATCACCCCGCCAAAGGTGTCTATAAAGGACCCGGCTTTAAAGACTTGAAAGACAGACACAGAACTCAATACATACAATCTTGCTAGTCACTTCTTTTCTTTGATCCTAGTAAAACCCTCTTCAGGATTGGCCTGGAATAAACCGACCAATCCGACAATTAAGAGTCTGACTACCCCTACCGGCTCTATATCAACATGTTGTCCAACGTTGCCACCGAGTATAAGCTCAATTCCCCAGAGGATTGGGACGATTGGCAAAACGAACTTCTCAATCGGGCCAGAGCCAATGATCTTCTTCCTATTCTCCAGGGAACTGAGAGACCAATCAAGAAACCTGTTCGACCAAAGATACAAGACTATCTACCTGAATCCCAGAACACTACACAAAACCGTGTAGGTGCAGCTCAAGGAACGCGTCAGAACTCTGCTCAATCAACCCAAACCACCACGACTGAAGATACAACTGATGATCGCACTGAGCAGAGGGCAAGAAATGACTTCAACCTACGTCTCAATAACTACAAAATGGAGTTCAGTGAGTGGGAGGTTCAGCGTAGAGACATCGACAAAATCTTTGAATGGATGAAGCGGACCGTGTGCCACAGCTATCTTAAGACCTGTGTGCACGTGACACACAGTTGGAAGGAAGCGTACAATAACTTAAAGATGCAAGTTGGCCAAGGATCGCGAGAAATCCAGCGACGTATACGAGATGACTATAACCAGCACATGAAACCTTTCAGAGGTACTCCGCGAGATCCGGAGGCTTGGTTGATCAAGTGGGAAGAAATCATGCTTCAAGGAAAGAAGAAATCCATGTCCTTTGCCCAAGATACGGAGGACTGGGCATCTAGGTTTCTCGAAGCTATTCGACCACTAGATGAGGCGTGGGTAACGTCTTTTGAGCACTCAATCGATCCAAAGATTGATGACAAATCTCTTACCTATAAGGATCTGTCAAATGGCTTCCGGAGACTCATCCCACGACTCCGTACAAAACGACAATCCCGTATAATAAAAGGCTCTTTCGCCACTCATCTGAGTAAGAGCGACGACAGCGAAGAAGAAAATGAAGAAAGCTTGCAGCGAGGGAGAGCTGTGGAGCGTGGTCGACGACGTTCGCGATCACAATCATTTGAAGGAGGACAGCGCAGCAGATTTGCTCCAGATAAAAGAGGTGGACCTAAACCGACCTGCCCTGCATGCGGAGGCATGCACTTTATTGACTTCTGCTTCTATATTTTTGGTTATAAGGCTCCTCAAGAGTTTGAGCCAAGACTTTGGCTTCAACAAAGAGCCGATAGATGGCTCAACAGCAATGCACCATTAGCAAAAGAGGTAAGACGTGTACTAACCAAAGAACAGGGACAAGCTCCTTCTCAAAGGAAAGAACGATCTCGCTCTAGAAGTCGATCCCAAGAGCGACGAGAACCTATAACTCAAAATACTCAGAATGAGGTGACTTTCCAAGGAGAAACAGCAAGTTCGAATTGACTCTTTAAGACGGCAGTAGGCAGCTGCAAATCGACCTGCTACATTCGCATGGAAAAGGATTTGGCTGCACTGTCAATTAACGAATATCCTTTAAAACATTCAGCTTTATTGGATTCAGGGTCATCAATTCACGTTTTCAATGAGATAGAAAGGTTTGTGAACTTCCGGAAAGCGACAGCAGGAGACTTCCTATGGGCAGGCACCCACCAAGTACCTGTCTTAGGATATGGAGAAGTGGATATCGAAATCCACGGCCTTGGTGGAAGACTTCAAATTCTGCGCCTTTATAACGTGGCATACTGCAAGGACTTTGTGGCAAACCTGGTGTCTTTCCAACAACTAAGAAAGCATGGAATCTGGTGGGACACCAGAAGAGGCTTCGACTGCCTTCGGAACGAGAAAAATCAAGTCCTTGCATATATAAAAGAGAGGGAAGGTCAATTTGTACTCGAACATATCGCCAACGACCATCCTCTCGTAAAAATGGCCTTCATGATACGACGGCACCGCTTCAATTCGTGGACAGTCAGAAAAGAACGAAAAGCTGACGCTAAGAGATGGCATGCTCGCCTTGGCCATCCTGGACCCCAAGCTATCGAACACCTTGCCACAACGACAAAAGGTGTAAGAGTGACTGGCCTATCCAAAGGTCCTACCACTGTACAGTGCGAAGCCTGTGGAAGGGCAAAAGCCAGACGAATCATACGACGAGAAGAAAGAAATATTGTGGAACGACCTGGCGTGCATCTAGCGATTGATTTTCATGACTTTCAGAAAAGCTCAATGAATGGAGAAAAGACATTGATGCTTATAACCGATCGATTTAGCGGTTTTATCTGGGACTTTTATATGACGTCGCACAAAAGCGTGGAGATCTTAGAAACTCTGAAATGGTTCTTTGAATATCTGAAAAAGCACCATGATGTTAGTCCGATCAAGATTGAGATGGATAATGAGATATTCTTACACCGACCTGAGGTAAAGGAGTGGCTGATTACCAAACATGTTACTATCGAGCCCTCAACGGCAAATAATCAAGGACAAAACGGTGCCGCTGAGCGCTCAGGGGGTGTCATCAAGGATAAGGCTAGGGCCATGAGAAATGGTGCAAAGTTACCTACGGATTTATGGTCAGAAATATATCGAGCCTCAATCTATCTTTACAACCGTACCCCAAAGTTCATGTACAACTGGAAAACGCCATACGATAGGTTCCATACTTACGTTGCTTTGCAAAATGGAATTTGCATACAAGATCAGAAACCTCAACTTGCTCACCTGAAGGTATATGGCTGTAAAGCATATGCCCTCACATCGGAGTATCAACTCAAGAAAAATCGACTTCAACGCTTCAATCCGCGAGCATGGGTAGGCTATCTCGTTGGATATGACTCAACAAATGTTTATAGGATTTGGAATCCTTCGACAGGGAGGATCGTGCGAGCAAGGGACGTTATTTTTAACGAGGATGAAGTCTTCAGTGGAGATATCCAAGATATTAAGGATGATCTCCTTCATGTGTCTGTTGAAGAACTGACAATCTTGCTGAACAAGATAGATATCCGAGTA